>NC_138527.1:13440791-13443291 GCF_000230855.2 Cajanus cajan
AGGGAAAATGGGCTGGACGAGTTATAGGGTACGGCATATTTGGTGCAAACTCGATGAAGGATGGAAAAAGAAGAGAAAACCCACCAAAAATTAGCTCAAAAGAGCATAAACCGTCCCTCGGGTGGGTCAAGATGGCTTAAATCTGGCTAAACGAAGGCTGGAAAGGCCAAAATATGGGTTAGAATGATGATAGAACGAATCTGGAGTTTTTCGAAAATTTTCAAAAAAATCGGCCGAAGTCGGCCGAATTTTCGGTTTGATTCATGAAAAATTTTGATTCGAAATTTGCCACGGGAGAACACAACGCAGGCTTAGAAATGCCCACGGAGTGTGAGGGGAAGGCCCCGTGGCTCGCCCAGACCAGCCAAGGTGCGCTGGGTTTCTGCTGAGACACACCCTCCCCCTATAATAGGCTAATATGCAAAAGTGAATTTTGTACAAGTAGATACCTTTTTTCTGAGCAGACATAAGTTCCTTTTTGGGAGCTACAGATCGAATTTTGATCTGATTTTTTGCAGCATTGTTTAGAAAAATCATATCTTCGTGCTCACCAAATTAGAGAATTTTTTGCCAACGGAATATTTTTTAATAATTTTTTTAAGAAACGAAAATACGTAAATCCAGAAAAATAGAAAAACGTATCTAGGCATCGAATTTTGATCTGATTTTTTGCATGCACCCACATACTAATATAACTGACCTGTCCACCAAAAATCTCAGCCATCCTCCAAGGGATTGAATTTTAATGATTTTTTTACCAAAACATGGTAAAATCGGAAAATTCGTAAAAATGGAGGATGAAGGTCTCTCACCCCCAAAACTTCCCAGCATACTTAGGCATGTTAGAAGAGATGTTTGATCCAAGAAGTGCTCAAAAAAAAATTGAATGGTTCATAGTTGGTGCATAGTGGTCGGTCACGGTGGGTCGTGGTGCAAATCTGGTGGGTCGTGACTCAATTTCTGACCAGCCTTGGCTCAATTTCTGGTGGGTCGTGACTCAATTTCTGACCGAGCCAGCCAAATTTTCTGACCGAGGGTGACTCAATTTCTGACCGAGAGTGACTAAAATCATGACCGAGGCTGGCTCAATTTCTGACCGAGAGTGGCTCAATTTCTGACCGAGAGTGACTCAATTTCTGACCGAGAGTGACTCAAAAAATGACCGAGAGTGACTCAAATCATGACCGAGGCTGGCTCAATTTCTGACCGAGAGTGGCTCAATTTCTGACCGAGAGTGACTCAATTTCTGACCGAGAGTGACTCAAAAAATGACCGAGGCTGACTCAAATCATGACCGAGGCTGGCTCAATTTCTGACCGAGAGTGACTCAATTTCTGACCGAGAGTGACTCAAAAAATGACCGAGGCTGGCTCAATTTCTGACCGAGAGTGACTCAAAAAATGACCGAGGCTGGCTCAATTTCTGACCGAGAGTGACTCAAATCATGACCGAGGCTGGCTCAATTTCTGACCGAGAGTGACTCAATTTCTGACCGAGAGTGACTCAAATCATGACTGAGGCTGGCTCAATTTCTGACCGAGAGTCACTCAATTTCTGACCGAGAGTGACTCAATTTCTGACCGAGAGTGGCTCAATTTCTGACCGAGAGTGGCTCAAATCATGACCGAGGCTGGCTCAATTTCTGACCGAGAGTGACTCAAAAAATGACCGAGGCTGGCTCAATTTCTGACCGAGAGTGACTCAATTTCTGACCGAGAGTGACTCAATTTCTGACCGAGAGTGGCTCAATTTCTGACCGAGAGTGACTCAAAAAATGACCGAGGCTGGCTCAATTTCTGACCGAGAGTGACTCAATTTCTGACCGAGAGTGACTCAATTTCTGACCGAGAGTGGCTCAATTTCTGACCGAGAGTGACTCAAATCATGACCGAGGCTGGCTCAATTTCTGACCGAGAGTGACTCAAATCATGACCGAGGCTGGCTCAATTTCTGACCGAGAGTGACTCAAAAAATGACCGAGGCTGGCTCAATTTCTGACCGAGAGTGACTCAATTTCTGACCGAGGCTGGCTCAAAAAATGACCGAGCCTGGTTCAATTTCTGACCGAGGGAGACTTGAGCATCATGACCCACGGGTGACTTGAGCACCAATAACCCACCAACAATAAGACTCCAACATGACTTGGAGGCACCATCATGAACCCGCCCCGAATAAACCCACATCACTCGGGTGCCACCAACCCACGGATGACTTGGGCAACATCAACCCACCAAAAATAAGACTCCAACATGACTTGGAGGCACAATCATGAACCCACCACGAATAAACCCACATTATTCGGGCGCCACCAACCCACGGATGACTTGGGCACCATCAACCCACCAAAAATAAGACTCCAACATGACTTGGAGGCACAATCATGAACCCACCACGAATAAACCCACATTACTCGGGCGCCACCAACCCACGGATGACTTGGGCACCATCAACCCACCAAAAATAAGACTCCAACATGACTTGGAGGCACAATAATGAACCC
>NC_138527.1:13463291-13465791 GCF_000230855.2 Cajanus cajan
AACAAAAGGAAAACCCACCAAAAATTAGCTCAAAAGAGCATAAACCGTCCCTCGAGTGGGTTGGGAGAGATAGAAAATATGCTAGGTTTGGTGCAATTTTGGGCAAGGATTATGAATAGAGGGAAAATGGGCTGGACAAGTGAAAGGGTAGGTCATATTTGGTGTAAATTCGATCAGTGATGGTAAACAAAGGGAAAACCCACAAAAAATTAGCTCGTAAGAGCATAAACCGTCCCCCGGGTGGGTTAGGCAAGGTAGAAACTGGGCTAGATTTGGTGCAAATTTGGGCAATAATGATGATCAAAGGGAAAATGGGCTGGACGAGTTATAGGGTACGGCATATTTGGTGCAAACTCGATGAAGGATGGAAAAAGAAGAGAAAACCCACCAAAAATTAGCTCAAAAGAGCATAAACCGTCCCTCGGGTGGGTCAAGATGGCTTAAATCTGGCTAAACGAAGGCTGGAAAGGCCAAAATATGGGTTAGAATGATGATAGAACGAATCTGGAGTTTTTCGAAAATTTTCAAAAAAATCGGCCGAAGTCGGCCGAATTTTCGGTTTGATTCATGAAAAATTTTGATTCGAAATTTGCCACGGGAGAACACAACGCAGGCTTAGAAATGCCCACGGAGTGTGAGGGGAAGGCCCCGTGGCTCGCCCAGACCAGCCAAGGTGCGCTGGGTTTCTGCTGAGACACACCCTCCCCCTATAATAGGCTAATATGCAAAAGTGAATTTTGTACAAGTAGATACCTTTTTTCTGAGCAGACATAAGTTCCTTTTTGGGAGCTACAGATCGAATTTTGATCTGATTTTTTGCAGCATTGTTTAGAAAAATCATATCTTCGTGCTCACCAAATTAGAGAATTTTTTGCCAACGGAATATTTTTTAATAATTTTTTTAAGAAACGAAAATACGTAAATCCAGAAAAATAGAAAAACGTATCTAGGCATCGAATTTTGATCTGATTTTTTGCATGCACCCACATACTAATATAACTGACCTGTCCACCAAAAATCTCAGCCATCCTCCAAGGGATTGAATTTTAATGATTTTTTTACCAAAACATGGTAAAATCGGAAAATTCGTAAAAATGGAGGATGAAGGTCTCTCACCCCCAAAACTTCCCAGCATACTTAGGCATGTTAGAAGAGATGTTTGATCCAAGAAGTGCTCAAAAAAAAATTGAATGGTTCATAGTTGGTGCATAGTGGTCGGTCACGGTGGGTCGTGGTGCAAATCTGGTGGGTCGTGACTCAATTTCTGACCAGCCTTGGCTCAATTTCTGGTGGGTCGTGACTCAATTTCTGACCGAGCCAGCCAAATTTTCTGACCGAGGGTGACTCAATTTCTGACCGAGAGTGACTAAAATCATGACCGAGGCTGGCTCAATTTCTGACCGAGAGTGGCTCAATTTCTGACCGAGAGTGACTCAATTTCTGACCGAGAGTGACTCAAAAAATGACCGAGAGTGACTCAAATCATGACCGAGGCTGGCTCAATTTCTGACCGAGAGTGGCTCAATTTCTGACCGAGAGTGACTCAATTTCTGACCGAGAGTGACTCAAAAAATGACCGAGGCTGACTCAAATCATGACCGAGGCTGGCTCAATTTCTGACCGAGAGTGACTCAATTTCTGACCGAGAGTGACTCAAAAAATGACCGAGGCTGGCTCAATTTCTGACCGAGAGTGACTCAAAAAATGACCGAGGCTGGCTCAATTTCTGACCGAGAGTGACTCAAATCATGACCGAGGCTGGCTCAATTTCTGACCGAGAGTGACTCAATTTCTGACCGAGAGTGACTCAAATCATGACCGAGGCTGGCTCAATTTCTGACCGAGAGTCACTCAATTTCTGACCGAGAGTGACTCAATTTCTGACCGAGAGTGGCTCAATTTCTGACCGAGAGTGGCTCAAATCATGACCGAGGCTGGCTCAATTTCTGACCGAGAGTGACTCAAAAAATGACCGAGGCTGGCTCAATTTCTGACCGAGAGTGACTCAATTTCTGACCGAGAGTGACTCAATTTCTGACCGAGAGTGGCTCAATTTCTGACCGAGAGTGACTCAAAAAATGACCGAGGCTGGCTCAATTTCTGACCGAGAGTGACTCAATTTCTGACCGAGAGTGACTCAATTTCTGACCGAGAGTGGCTCAATTTCTGACCGAGAGTGACTCAAATCATGACCGAGGCTGGCTCAATTTCTGACCGAGAGTGACTCAAATCATGACCGAGGCTGGCTCAATTTCTGACCGAGAGTGACTCAAAAAATGACCGAGGCTGGCTCAATTTCTGACCGAGAGTGACTCAATTTCTGACCGAGGCTGGCTCAAAAAATGACCGAGCCTGGTTCAATTTCTGACCGAGGGAGACTTGAGCATCATGACCCACGGGTGACTTGAGCACCAATAACCCACCAACAATAAGACTCCAACATGACTTGGAGGCACCATCATGAACCCGCCCCGAATAAACCCACATCACTCGGGTGCCA
>NC_138527.1:13483291-13490791 GCF_000230855.2 Cajanus cajan
ACCTCCGCGCTTCTAGTCACTTTGGTAGCGTGGGTCTTGCCCTCTCCAGGGTGAGTTTGCCCTCTCCAGGGTGGTGCATACCTCCGCGCTTCTAGTCACTTTGGTAGCGTGAGCCTTGCCCTCTCCAGGGTGAGTTTGCCCTCTCCAGGGTGGCTGAGTTCGCCCTCTCCAGGGTGAGTTTGCCCTCTCCAGGGTGAGTATTAGTCGTCGCCTCTCCAGACTTGTGCGTGAGTCTTGCCCTCTCCAGGGTGAGTTTGCCCTCTCCAGGGTGAGTTTGCCCTCTCCGGGGTGAGTATTAGTCGTCGCCTCTCCAGACTTGTGCGTGAGTCTTGCCCTCTCCAGGGTGAGTTTGCCCTCTCCAGGGTGAGTTTGCCCTCTCCGGGGTGAGTATTAGTCGTCGCCTCTCCAGACTTGTGCGTGAGTCTTGCCCTCTCCAGGGTGAGTTTGCCCTCTCCAGGGTCTGCCTCCGTGTTCTTGACGACATTGGCAATGTGAGTTTGCCCTCTCCAGGGATTTGAGATGATTTTTGTCTCCACAGTCCACGATGCTGCTTCGACGGTTTGATTTCGGTGCCACTGAGGGCTGGATAACGCAGGGATCCGTCTAGGGGATGTGCAGTCATTCATAGGTTCCTGTGCCCCAACTTGCATTGCATTGTTGGTACCCATTGAGGAATTTCTGTTTCCTTGGGGTGTAGACACAGATGCTCTTCTTGAATTGAGCGATGCCTTATGTTTGGCTGACGTCCTTTGACGTTGGTGGAGTATCCCGGTTATCTTTATTCGGGTATCTCTTTTGGGTTTTCTGATTTTTGTCGCCTCTGTGTAGGCTGTTATCCGCTGGGGATTCTGTCGTTGATTTTGATTAGCCTCTTCTGTTAGGCGTATCAGCTCGACGTTCAATGATTGGCTAAAAAGCCAAATTCCATTTGGGGAATTGTTATTGATTTTTTTTCTTTTTTTTTTGGGTTTTCTTTTTTGAAGGAGTGCCTCTTGTGTAGGCGACTGGGGATTTGAAGTTCAGTGTTCGGCTGAGTGCCAGATTCCGCTTGGGGAATACTTATTGATATTTTTGATTTTTCTCTTTTTGCAGGGATGCCTCTGAGTAGGCGATTGGGGAATGAGGGATCTTATGTATCCCAGAGTATTATTTAGGAAGCCTCTGCAGGCTTAGCCTCACTCAACACTTGAGTTGGAGAGCTATCTTCACTGAGGAAGTGTTAAGTCCTTTGACTTGTATATACTGTTTGGATGATCGCACTTCCATTGGGGATTGCGTCGATTTTGCTTTGATAGCTCTCACTGGGGATTTTTCCGTGAGCTTGAGCTGAGGTTCCCTCTGGGGAGTATTATTTCTGCGAGCCTCTCCAGGCTCAGTTATTCTGCATACTGTGGAGGATGTGGAGTATTATTTTGGTAAGCCTCTCCAGGCTTAGTTATTCGGTACAAATTGTTTGTTGGATTTTCTATATCCTTGCCTTTTTTATTTTCGGCTTTTTCTGTATTTTGCCTTTTCTTCTGATTTGGCTTTTTCTGTATTTTGCCTTTTTTATGTTTTTGGCTTTTGCTGTACAGAAATTAAAAGTGCTAAAGAAATTAAATTCAGTTATTATGAGAGAGTATTATTTCGGCAAGCCTCTCCAGGCTCAGTTATTTTGTAGGAGTATTATTTCGGCAAGCCTCTCCAGGCTCAATTATTCTGAAGGAGTATTATTTCGACAAGCCTCTCCAGGCTCAATTATTCTGTACGAGTATTATTTCGGCAAGCCTCTCCAGGCTCAATTATTCTGAGAGAGTATTATTTCGGCGAGCCTCTCCAGGCTCAGTTATTTTGAGAGTATTCTTTCGGCAAGCCTCTCCAGGCTCAGTTATTCTGTATGATGCTGTTGATTTTCTGAATCTTTGTATTTTGCTTGCTGCTGTCATACACAAGCAATTTTCTATTTTTCTATTTTATGCGGTTGCCTCATGATAAGGTCTTTGAATGTGCAACTAATGTGTGTGTGATGCACAAATGCAATACAATTTTTTATTTTTGTTCATTTATTTAGAAAAGTGAGTGGCTCTCCCTATCCTCTTCTTCTTGGAGGACTTTCTGTCATTGACGCGAGGGAGTATTTTTGTGAGCCTTTATGCAGGAGATTATGGATTTTACAGGAACCCCTCCAATTTTCTTTTATTGACCGATTAATAATGGAATTTCGTACAATTTTTATGAAAAACCAATTCAGAGGCATAATCACATGGTCAAGAAAGAAAAGAAACAAATGGATATTTTTATTGATATTCACAAGTGTTTTTACAGAAAGATATACAGAAGGAAATTTCTGAAGAATGGCTGGCCAAGGTAGGCTATACATTTTTGGCTTAAACAATTATATCTGTAATTGTCGCTCTTCCCGTTCCCCTAATCGTTTCGGGTGAGATGCCTGAGCCAGGAGTGTAGATACTGCAAGACGCTTGCTTCTAGAAGATTATCACTTGAACCGCCTTTCGGTTTTCGGTTCAAGTGATCGTTGCTTGCTTTGTTTTTATATCTTATTCTTTTGCCCCTAACTTTTGCTTAGGACGTATCCTAACGGGGTAAATTTGCCTTTGTTTTGCCTAGTACCCTTGTACTGGCAGGCTTTTTATTTTGCCCTAACTTTTGCCTAGGATGCCCTTTTTGGGTTTTCATCCTAGCGGGCCTATGCAAGCAACGTCTTCAAGCATAGTACTTCTTTACCACGTCAGTGTTGACTGGGTATCGAAGTTCTTCTCCATTCGTGTCTGTGAGGATTAATGCTCCTGCTGAGAAGACTCGTTTTATCACTTATGGTCCTCCGTGATTTGGGGCACACTTTCCGATTTTGCCCTTTTTGAGTTGGTAGTAATTTCTTCATTACCAACTCTCCCTCATGGTAGACTCGAGGGTGGACTTTCTTGTCAAAAGCCTTCTTGATCTTCCTCTGATAGGCTTGACCATGGCATATGGCGTTCAGCCGTTTCTCTTAGATAAGGTTCAACCGGTCGTATCGGCTTTGAACCCTTTCTGCCTCGGAAAGTTTTGCTTCCATGATTACCCTTATATAAGGTTTTTCGACTTCGACGGGTAGAACTGCCTCCTGAAGTCCTATAACCATGAAGAGCAAAGGGTAATATCTCGTGTCAGTCTTTAAATGAGACAACCATCTTTTGCACTATTTTCTTGATGTTCTTTTTGGTTGCCTCGACTGCCCCATTCATCTTTGGCCGATATGGGGAAGAGTTGTGGTGTTGGATCTTGAATTCTTGGCTCAGTTCTTCCACCATTTTGTTGTTCAGATTAGATCCATTATCAGTGATGATTTATTTCTCCATGCTTCCACTAGATTATTCTAAAATCTTTTGGGACAAGAGAGAAAAGAAGGGAAAAATATTTTTTATTCTGAAGTTTGTGTTTTAGAGGGGATTTATTTTTCAAAAATAGTTTTTGTAAGAATGGATGGCCAAGGTGGGCTTATGTGTTTAGGCTTGTTTGATTAAACACTTATGAAGTTAAGAAAATCTTTGTTTATTGACGTTGTGATTTTGACAACTTGGATAGCTTCTCTTGAACCTTTCTTTTTGAATTTGGTTCATGGTACCATCATGGATTTCTTTTGTTTTTTGATTGTCCTTATTTTTGCCTAAAACACCCTTTTGTGGCGTTTTAGCGGACTTTTGTTTTTATTCATTTTTTGCAACCCTAACTTTTGCCTAGGTCACCCTTTCGTGGGATTCCTAGCGGGTTTTTTGCTCTTATTTTTGCGCAGACCCCTTTTTGGGTTTCCTGCCGAGCTTCTTTTATTTTGAAGGATTTATTTTTATCCATGATGGCACTTGTCAAGGCCAAGGGAAGGTGCTCCAAGTTGTCACACACACTTCCACATAAAAATGATGTGGGTTTATTATTATTAAGATGATTTTAACCTCATTCATGTTTATTCAAACAGGGTTAAAGATAATGTGGTTTAGAATTTTATTATAAGCAAGAAAAGAAGCAATGAAGAATGATTTTATTATAATCATAGCGGAAGCATGTGTCCTTATTTCATCACTGATAAGGGTCCCAGTGTTGACCTCTTTTATCTCTCGGCCATGCCCCAAATTCACAGTCTCCAATTTCTCTTGACGAGTTGGAGTAAGCGAGCTTCTCGTTTTAGCAGTCTTTGCAGATCCGGAGAGATGGTCTCCTCATCACTCTCCCACTCAACCCATTCACTTTTGGATCCCGGTCAGAGCGAACAATTACAGACATAATTATTTTATTGGTTCTGTTTAGGTTTAGAATTTATTAATGTTAATGGGGAAAGAGAGAAAAGAATAAAAAGAGAATAATGTGTGAAATATGCCTCTTTATTGATATATGTATGTAAAACTGTACAAAACCCTTATTTACATGAAAAGGTCCTCATGATCTCGGGTACTGATCATGAGTCCCTAAAAGAAAAAAGTGGAGGGGCCCTATCATGGCTTGTTATTCTCTCTACTCCTGCTTTGGTAGAGGATTCTTGCTCACGTCGGGCGCTGTTGAATCAAAAGTGATCCACCCTGCATCGATAAGGTCTTGGACCTTATTTTTGAGAGCTCTACATTTCTCCGTTGAATGCCCCGATGCCCCCGAATGGTATAGACATTTGTCTTGCGGTTTGTACCAATAGGGGTGAGGTGGATCAATCTTCTTTAGTGGAACGTAAGCTAGGAGTTTGGCTTCTACTAGCTTCGGCAGGAGATCGCTGTAGGTGGTCGGAAGTTTATCAAACTTCTTCACAGGGGTGAATTGCGACTTTCCTGACTTCGAAGTGGAAGAAGATGAAGAAATATTTACGGCATTGACTCCTCCCTCCTTCTTCTTCCCGTGGGTCTTCTTGGCTTCAAATGATTGGGAAAGCCCAGCTAGCTTCCCACTTTTCAGCCCTTGTTCCACTCTTTCACCAATGGTGATGATGTCCGAGAAGAGTGTTGTTGTGTTCCCTATCATCTTGTCATAATAGGGACCAGTCAACGAGTTGATGAATAAGGACACCATCTCCTTATCTGACAGCGGGGGCTCTATCTGTGCCGCCAACTCCCTCCATCGTTGGGCGTACGCCTTGAAAGATTCATCTTTTTTCTTACTCAAGGCTTGAAGATCTGACCTATCAGGTGTTAGGTCGATGTTGTATTTGTAGCGCTTGAGAAAGGCGTCGGCCAACTGCCTCCATGTACATACTTGATTTCCATCTAGCTGCATATACCAGTTGAGCGCGGTATCAGCCAAGCTCTCTTGGAAGCAGTGGATCAAGAGCTTTTCGTTTGTGGCATATGCAGCCATCTTTCGGCAGTACATGGTGAGATGACTCTTGGGGCAAGTCGATCCCACGTATCTCGGGAAATCTGGCACTTTAAATTTGGGAGGGAATTGAATATCCCTCACTAAACACATGTCGGCGGCATCTTTAATATCGAAGTCATGCCCCTCCATAGCCCTCAACCGATCCTCTAGGGCGTGGAATTGTTCTTTTGAAACCTCGGGCTCTTTGATCATAATTCCAGCCCCAAGAGGTATGGCATGTGGAGGATCTTCTTCATGCTCCTCCTCCTCTCCCTCATGATGGGACCCATGGTCACTGTGATGAGATCCATGAATGTTATGGTGACGCATGAGTTCCAACATTTGCGCCATCTGCTCTTTGAGCTGTGAAAGCTCGGTCGTGAGCTTCTTGTTTTGTTCCTCTAGCGCTTCCATTTTCTTGATTTTCTTCGCGCGTGTGAGGACAGAGAGATGACCAGCCACTTTCTAAAATGAATGTTTATTCTAATTAGCTTATTTATGATATGAATACACTCTTGATGTGAGCTTGATAATCTTTCATTTTTGAGGCGCTGCCTTTTTAAGATGAAAGTTTATCACCCTCCCTAGGCTATTATCTCTCCACAACGGAGAATCTCAATAGTCACGAGTCTCTTTCACTCACATCGAGAGGGTATTAGTGAACCTATAAATGATGATGAGGATGCATGAGGTATTATTGATAATGATGCCTATGCTCCTTACTTTTATTATATTTTCACACATTGGTTTTTCCTCTCATGTCATGACATTTTCATGCATGGGGATTATTCTTTAGACCTTATCACGAGGTTATTTATTAATGCACAAACAATTGCACATAAGCATTTACACAAACAATTCACTCATCCACGAACAGTCACGAGCGAATCACGAGGTAGGGGTCTCCTGCAGAAAAGTGCATATTCAAGGAGGATCTAACTGTTCTCACTTGGTCAAAGGCCCCCAAGGTGCCCCCATTATAGGGACCCAATTCCTCTCGTCGTGGGTCGATGGAAAGTTCCAACGCACCGTCGGACTCAAGTTCATGGTTATCACCTTGAGTGATGTTTTCCGACAACGGTCTACGGGCACCTATAGACCCATTCGACAACCGGCCGTACTAACATCCACTCCCTATGGTTAATCACTCATGCCCCCGGGTATAGAGGGAACTGTTGTGTGCAAAGGTTTGTGTGCAGTTTTTATTTCAAACAATTGCGTAAATTTAAAAATACAACAGTTATTAAAGCCAAATAGATAAACATGTTATCATACAAGTGAGGGGTAATAAAGTAATTTTTAACTATTATTTGTTAAAAATAATCTGTCACTAAATGGGACTGACTCTCGAGGCTTCCCCAGTGGAGTCGCCATCTGTCGCCACCGGCCCGAACGGGCCTCGGCGGTCGCGAAGACGGTCGAGCTCGCTTATTATTGTAGTTTGAAAATGTATTGGATTATTAGAACGACTTGTTCTCAAACTGAGACCTTGTCGATCTTATCCAATTTATTTATTAAAAGTCTCACTAATCCATATTAATCCCAAGCGGGACCCTCCATGGATTAGTGGTTTTCGCAAAAGGAGGGTTCGTGGAGTCGCCACCAATGTTTTACTCAAAACATTGGAAAAAGGGATAAGGCAATTGATTTTATAAATCAACTTTGGCCATTACAACCAGAGTCGGGTAAGGGAGTCGGTTACGCGTGGGGAAGGTGTTAGCACCCCACAGCGTCCCTTTCGGGTTCCCTATGACAGATTATTTCTAAAATAATAGCGTAAAATTACTAAATTACCCCTATTTATTATAAGCGATTATAAATTAACTATCTACATGATGACAGTTTAAATATGCACACAGAAAGCAGTAAAAGGAAGGATTTAAGAAGAAACCTCTTGAAGCGTGCTTTTATATATTGAGTAAAACTGGGAAGCTTTTTGGCGTTCCCTCGCTCTACAAGCTCGCTCGCTCCTTCCTAAAAACTTTTGACTATGGAAATCCGGAGGATTTCCCTTCGACTAGGTTCGAATCTCCAAGCTAAGTGCTCGGAATTCCAGAACTTCGTCGGATCGACTCCCAGAGAGATTTCTAGGGCAGAACACTGCTCAAAAACCCCAGAATACTCAAGGAAGGAATCAAAACTGAGTGTAAAAGTGTGGAATGACGTCCAATTGTCGTCATATTTATA
>NC_138527.1:13495791-13498291 GCF_000230855.2 Cajanus cajan
GGCTGGACGAGTTATAGGGTACGGCATATTTGGTGCAAACTCGATGAAGGATGGAAAAAGAAGAGAAAACCCACCAAAAATTAGCTCAAAAGAGCATAAACCGTCCCTCGGGTGGGTCAAGATGGCTTAAATCTGGCTAAACGAAGGCTGGAAAGGCCAAAATATGGGTTAGAATGATGATAGAACGAATCTGGAGTTTTTCGAAAATTTTCAAAAAAATCGGCCGAAGTCGGCCGAATTTTCGGTTTGATTCATGAAAAATTTTGATTCGAAATTTGCCACGGGAGAACACAACGCAGGCTTAGAAATGCCCACGGAGTGTGAGGGGAAGGCCCCGTGGCTCGCCCAGACCAGCCAAGGTGCGCTGGGTTTCTGCTGAGACACACCCTCCCCCTATAATAGGCTAATATGCAAAAGTGAATTTTGTACAAGTAGATACCTTTTTTCTGAGCAGACATAAGTTTCTTTTTTGGGAGCTACAGATCGAATTTTGATCTGATTTTTTGCAGCATTGTTTAGAAAAATCATATCTTCGTGCTCACCAAATTAGAGAATTTTTTGCCAACGGAATATTTTTTAATAATTTTTTTAAGAAACGAAAATACGTAAATCCAGAAAAATAGAAAAACGTATCTAGGCATCGAATTTTGATCTGATTTTTTGCATGCACCCACATACTAATATAACTGACCTGTCCACCAAAAATCTCAGCCATCCTCCAAGGGATTGAATTTTAATGATTTTTTTACCAAAACATGGTAAAATCGGAAAATTCGTAAAAATGGAGGATGAAGGTCTCTCACCCCCAAAACTTCCCAGCATACTTAGGCATGTTAGAAGAGATGTTTGATCCAAGAAGTGCTCAAAAAAAAATTGAATGGTTCATAGTTGGTGCATAGTGGTCGGTCACGGTGGGTCGTGGTGCAAATCTGGTGGGTCGTGACTCAATTTCTGACCAGCCTTGGCTCAATTTCTGGTGGGTCGTGACTCAATTTCTGACCGAGCCAGCCAAATTTTCTGACCGAGGGTGACTCAATTTCTGACCGAGAGTGACTAAAATCATGACCGAGGCTGGCTCAATTTCTGACCGAGAGTGGCTCAATTTCTGACCGAGAGTGACTCAATTTCTGACCGAGAGTGACTCAAAAAATGACCGAGAGTGACTCAAATCATGACCGAGGCTGGCTCAATTTCTGACCGAGAGTGGCTCAATTTCTGACCGAGAGTGACTCAATTTCTGACCGAGAGTGACTCAAAAAATGACCGAGGCTGACTCAAATCATGACCGAGGCTGGCTCAATTTCTGACCGAGAGTGACTCAATTTCTGACCGAGAGTGACTCAAAAAATGACCGAGGCTGGCTCAATTTCTGACCGAGAGTGACTCAAAAAATGACCGAGGCTGGCTCAATTTCTGACCGAGAGTGACTCAAATCATGACCGAGGCTGGCTCAATTTCTGACCGAGAGTGACTCAATTTCTGACCGAGAGTGACTCAAATCATGACCGAGGCTGGCTCAATTTCTGACCGAGAGTCACTCAATTTCTGACCGAGAGTGACTCAATTTCTGACCGAGAGTGGCTCAATTTCTGACCGAGAGTGGCTCAAATCATGACCGAGGCTGGCTCAATTTCTGACCGAGAGTGACTCAAAAAATGACCGAGGCTGGCTCAATTTCTGACCGAGAGTGACTCAATTTCTGACCGAGAGTGACTCAATTTCTGACCGAGAGTGGCTCAATTTCTGACCGAGAGTGACTCAAAAAATGACCGAGGCTGGCTCAATTTCTGACCGAGAGTGACTCAATTTCTGACCGAGAGTGACTCAATTTCTGACCGAGAGTGGCTCAATTTCTGACCGAGAGTGACTCAAATCATGACCGAGGCTGGCTCAATTTCTGACCGAGAGTGACTCAAATCATGACCGAGGCTGGCTCAATTTCTGACCGAGAGTGACTCAAAAAATGACCGAGGCTGGCTCAATTTCTGACCGAGAGTGACTCAATTTCTGACCGAGGCTGGCTCAAAAAATGACCGAGCCTGGTTCAATTTCTGACCGAGGGAGACTTGAGCATCATGACCCACGGGTGACTTGAGCACCAATAACCCACCAACAATAAGACTCCAACATGACTTGGAGGCACCATCATGAACCCGCCCCGAATAAACCCACATCACTCGGGTGCCACCAACCCACGGATGACTTGGGCAACATCAACCCACCAAAAATAAGACTCCAACATGACTTGGAGGCACAATCATGAACCCACCACGAATAAACCCACATTATTCGGGCGCCACCAACCCACGGATGACTTGGGCACCATCAACCCACCAAAAATAAGACTCCAACATGACTTGGAGGCACAATCATGAACCCACCACGAATAAACCCACATTACTCGGGCGCCACCAACCCACGGATGACTTGGGCACCATCAACCCACCAAAAATAAGACTCCAACATGACTTGGAGGCACAATAATGAACCCACCACGAAT
>NC_138527.1:13518291-13520791 GCF_000230855.2 Cajanus cajan
AAACCCACCAAAAATTAGCTCAAAAGAGCATAAACCGTCCCTCGAGTGGGTTGGGAGAGATAGAAAATATGCTAGGTTTGGTGCAATTTTGGGCAAGGATTATGAATAGAGGGAAAATGGGCTGGACAAGTGAAAGGGTAGGTCATATTTGGTGTAAATTCGATCAGTGATGGTAAACAAAGGGAAAACCCACAAAAAATTAGCTCGTAAGAGCATAAACCGTCCCCCGGGTGGGTTAGGCAAGGTAGAAACTGGGCTAGATTTGGTGCAAATTTGGGCAATAATGATGATCAAAGGGAAAATGGGCTGGACGAGTTATAGGGTACGGCATATTTGGTGCAAACTCGATGAAGGATGGAAAAAGAAGAGAAAACCCACCAAAAATTAGCTCAAAAGAGCATAAACCGTCCCTCGGGTGGGTCAAGATGGCTTAAATCTGGCTAAACGAAGGCTGGAAAGGCCAAAATATGGGTTAGAATGATGATAGAACGAATCTGGAGTTTTTCGAAAATTTTCAAAAAAATCGGCCGAAGTCGGCCGAATTTTCGGTTTGATTCATGAAAAATTTTGATTCGAAATTTGCCACGGGAGAACACAACGCAGGCTTAGAAATGCCCACGGAGTGTGAGGGGAAGGCCCCGTGGCTCGCCCAGACCAGCCAAGGTGCGCTGGGTTTCTGCTGAGACACACCCTCCCCCTATAATAGGCTAATATGCAAAAGTGAATTTTGTACAAGTAGATACCTTTTTTCTGAGCAGACATAAGTTCCTTTTTGGGAGCTACAGATCGAATTTTGATCTGATTTTTTGCAGCATTGTTTAGAAAAATCATATCTTCGTGCTCACCAAATTAGAGAATTTTTTGCCAACGGAATATTTTTTAATAATTTTTTTAAGAAACGAAAATACGTAAATCCAGAAAAATAGAAAAACGTATCTAGGCATCGAATTTTGATCTGATTTTTTGCATGCACCCACATACTAATATAACTGACCTGTCCACCAAAAATCTCAGCCATCCTCCAAGGGATTGAATTTTAATGATTTTTTTACCAAAACATGGTAAAATCGGAAAATTCGTAAAAATGGAGGATGAAGGTCTCTCACCCCCAAAACTTCCCAGCATACTTAGGCATGTTAGAAGAGATGTTTGATCCAAGAAGTGCTCAAAAAAAAATTGAATGGTTCATAGTTGGTGCATAGTGGTCGGTCACGGTGGGTCGTGGTGCAAATCTGGTGGGTCGTGACTCAATTTCTGACCAGCCTTGGCTCAATTTCTGGTGGGTCGTGACTCAATTTCTGACCGAGCCAGCCAAATTTTCTGACCGAGGGTGACTCAATTTCTGACCGAGAGTGACTAAAATCATGACCGAGGCTGGCTCAATTTCTGACCGAGAGTGGCTCAATTTCTGACCGAGAGTGACTCAATTTCTGACCGAGAGTGACTCAAAAAATGACCGAGAGTGACTCAAATCATGACCGAGGCTGGCTCAATTTCTGACCGAGAGTGGCTCAATTTCTGACCGAGAGTGACTCAATTTCTGACCGAGAGTGACTCAAAAAATGACCGAGGCTGACTCAAATCATGACCGAGGCTGGCTCAATTTCTGACCGACAGTGACTCAATTTCTGACCGAGAGTGACTCAAAAAATGACCGAGGCTGGCTCAATTTCTGACCGAGAGTGACTCAAAAAATGACCGAGGCTGGCTCAATTTCTGACCGAGAGTGACTCAAATCATGACCGAGGCTGGCTCAATTTCTGACCGAGAGTGACTCAATTTCTGACCGAGAGTGACTCAAATCATGACCGAGGCTGGCTCAATTTCTGACCGAGAGTCACTCAATTTCTGACCGAGAGTGACTCAATTTCTGACCGAGAGTGGCTCAATTTCTGACCGAGAGTGGCTCAAATCATGACCGAGGCTGGCTCAATTTCTGACCGAGAGTGACTCAAAAAATGACCGAGGCTGGCTCAATTTCTGACCGAGAGTGACTCAATTTCTGACCGAGAGTGACTCAATTTCTGACCGAGAGTGGCTCAATTTCTGACCGAGAGTGACTCAAAAAATGACCGAGGCTGGCTCAATTTCTGACCGAGAGTGACTCAATTTCTGACCGAGAGTGACTCAATTTCTGACCGAGAGTGGCTCAATTTCTGACCGAGAGTGACTCAAATCATGACCGAGGCTGGCTCAATTTCTGACCGAGAGTGACTCAAATCATGACCGAGGCTGGCTCAATTTCTGACCGAGAGTGACTCAAAAAATGACCGAGGCTGGCTCAATTTCTGACCGAGAGTGACTCAATTTCTGACCGAGGCTGGCTCAAAAAATGACCGAGCCTGGTTCAATTTCTGACCGAGGGAGACTTGAGCATCATGACCCACGGGTGACTTGAGCACCAATAACCCACCAACAATAAGACTCCAACATGACTTGGAGGCACCATCATGAACCCGCCCCGAATAAACCCACATCACTCGGGTGCCACCAACCCACG
>NC_138527.1:13535791-13538291 GCF_000230855.2 Cajanus cajan
GGCAAGGATGATGAACAAAGCTAAAATGGGCTGGACAAGTGAAAGGGTAGGCCATATTTGGGGCAAATTCGGTCAGGAGTGGTAAACAAAGGGATAAAAAGTAGGCTAGGTTTGGTGCAATTTTGGGCAAGGATGATGAAGAAAGGGAAAATGGGCTGGAGAAGGGGAAGGGTAGGCCATATTTGGTGCAAATTCGAGCAAGGATGGTGAACAAAGGGAAAACCCACCAAAAATTAGCTCGTAAGAGCATAAACCGTCCCTTAGGTGGGTCGAGCAGGAAAGAAAGTAGGCTAGGTTTTGTGCAATTTTGGACAAGGATGATGAGCAAATGAAAAATAGGCTAGACAAGTGATAGGGTAAGGCTTAATTGGTGCAAACTCGGTCAAGGTTGATAAACAAAAGGAAAACCCACCAAAAATTAGCTCAAAAGAGCATAAACCGTCCCTCGAGTGGGTTGGGAGAGATAGAAAATATGCTAGGTTTGGTGCAATTTTGGGCAAGGATTATGAATAGAGGGAAAATGGGCTGGACAAGTGAAAGGGTAGGTCATATTTGGTGTAAATTCGATCAGTGATGGTAAACAAAGGGAAAACCCACAAAAAATTAGCTCGTAAGAGCATAAACCGTCCCCCGGGTGGGTTAGGCAAGGTAGAAACTGGGCTAGATTTGGTGCAAATTTGGGCAATAATGATGATCAAAGGGAAAATGGGCTGGACGAGTTATAGGGTACGGCATATTTGGTGCAAACTCGATGAAGGATGGAAAAAGAAGAGAAAACCCACCAAAAATTAGCTCAAAAGAGCATAAACCGTCCCTCGGGTGGGTCAAGATGGCTTAAATCTGGCTAAACGAAGGCTGGAAAGGCCAAAATATGGGTTAGAATGATGATAGAACGAATCTGGAGTTTTTCGAAAATTTTCAAAAAAATCGGCCGAAGTCGGCCGAATTTTCGGTTTGATTCATGAAAAATTTTGATTCGAAATTTGCCACGGGAGAACACAACGCAGGCTTAGAAATGCCCACGGAGTGTGAGGGGAAGGCCCCGTGGCTCGCCCAGACCAGCCAAGGTGCGCTGGGTTTCTGCTGAGACACACCCTCCCCCTATAATAGGCTAATATGCAAAAGTGAATTTTGTACAAGTAGATACCTTTTTTCTGAGCAGACATAAGTTCCTTTTTGGGAGCTACAGATCGAATTTTGATCTGATTTTTTGCAGCATTGTTTAGAAAAATCATATCTTCGTGCTCACCAAATTAGAGAATTTTTTGCCAACGGAATATTTTTTAATAATTTTTTTAAGAAACGAAAATACGTAAATCCAGAAAAATAGAAAAACGTATCTAGGCATCGAATTTTGATCTGATTTTTTGCATGCACCCACATACTAATATAACTGACCTGTCCACCAAAAATCTCAGCCATCCTCCAAGGGATTGAATTTTAATGATTTTTTTACCAAAACATGGTAAAATCGGAAAATTCGTAAAAATGGAGGATGAAGGTCTCTCACCCCCAAAACTTCCCAGCATACTTAGGCATGTTAGAAGAGATGTTTGATCCAAGAAGTGCTCAAAAAAAAATTGAATGGTTCATAGTTGGTGCATAGTGGTCGGTCACGGTGGGTCGTGGTGCAAATCTGGTGGGTCGTGACTCAATTTCTGACCAGCCTTGGCTCAATTTCTGGTGGGTCGTGACTCAATTTCTGACCGAGCCAGCCAAATTTTCTGACCGAGGGTGACTCAATTTCTGACCGAGAGTGACTAAAATCATGACCGAGGCTGGCTCAATTTCTGACCGAGAGTGGCTCAATTTCTGACCGAGAGTGACTCAATTTCTGACCGAGAGTGACTCAAAAAATGACCGAGAGTGACTCAAATCATGACCGAGGCTGGCTCAATTTCTGACCGAGAGTGGCTCAATTTCTGACCGAGAGTGACTCAATTTCTGACCGAGAGTGACTCAAAAAATGACCGAGGCTGACTCAAATCATGACCGAGGCTGGCTCAATTTCTGACCGAGAGTGACTCAATTTCTGACCGAGAGTGACTCAAAAAATGACCGAGGCTGGCTCAATTTCTGACCGAGAGTGACTCAAAAAATGACCGAGGCTGGCTCAATTTCTGACCGAGAGTGACTCAAATCATGACCGAGGCTGGCTCAATTTCTGACCGAGAGTGACTCAATTTCTGACCGAGAGTGACTCAAATCATGACTGAGGCTGGCTCAATTTCTGACCGAGAGTCACTCAATTTCTGACCGAGAGTGACTCAATTTCTGACCGAGAGTGGCTCAATTTCTGACCGAGAGTGGCTCAAATCATGACCGAGGCTGGCTCAATTTCTGACCGAGAGTGACTCAAAAAATGACCGAGGCTGGCTCAATTTCTGACCGAGAGTGACTCAATTTCTGACCGAGAGTGACTCAATTTCTGACCGAGAGTGGCTCAATTTCTGACCGAGAGTGACTCAAAAAATGACCGAGGCTGGCTCAATTTCTGACC
>NC_138527.1:13558291-13560791 GCF_000230855.2 Cajanus cajan
AATTCAGGCAAGGATGGTGAACAAAGGGAAAACCCACCAAAAGTTAGCTCGCAAGAGCATAGACCGTCCCTCGGGTGGGTTGGGTAGTAAAGAAAGTAGGAAAGTATGGTGCAATTTTGGGCAACGATGATGAACAAAGGGCAAATTGGCTAGACAAGGGAAAGGGTAGGCCATATTTGGGGAAAATTCGGTTAAGGATGGTGAACAAAGGGAAAACCCACAAAAAATTAGCTCGTAAGAGCATAAACCATCCCTCGAGTAGGTTGGGAAAGATACAAACTAGGCTAGGTTTGGTGCAATTTTGGGCAAGGATGATGAACAAAGCTAAAATGGGCTGGACAAGTGAAAGGGTAGGCCATATTTGGGGCAAATTCGGTCAGGAGTGGTAAACAAAGGGATAAAAAGTAGGCTAGGTTTGGTGCAATTTTGGGCAAGGATGATGAAGAAAGGGAAAATGGGCTGGAGAAGGGGAAGGGTAGGCCATATTTGGTGCAAATTCGAGCAAGGATGGTGAACAAAGGGAAAACCCACCAAAAATTAGCTCGTAAGAGCATAAACCGTCCCTTAGGTGGGTCGAGCAGGAAAGAAAGTAGGCTAGGTTTTGTGCAATTTTGGACAAGGATGATGAGCAAATGAAAAATAGGCTAGACAAGTGATAGGGTAAGGCTTAATTGGTGCAAACTCGGTCAAGGTTGATAAACAAAAGGAAAACCCACCAAAAATTAGCTCAAAAGAGCATAAACCGTCCCTCGAGTGGGTTGGGAGAGATAGAAAATATGCTAGGTTTGGTGCAATTTTGGGCAAGGATTATGAATAGAGGGAAAATGGGCTGGACAAGTGAAAGGGTAGGTCATATTTGGTGTAAATTCGATCAGTGATGGTAAACAAAGGGAAAACCCACAAAAAATTAGCTCGTAAGAGCATAAACCGTCCCCCGGGTGGGTTAGGCAAGGTAGAAACTGGGCTAGATTTGGTGCAAATTTGGGCAATAATGATGATCAAAGGGAAAATGGGCTGGACGAGTTATAGGGTACGGCATATTTGGTGCAAACTCGATGAAGGATGGAAAAAGAAGAGAAAACCCACCAAAAATTAGCTCAAAAGAGCATAAACCGTCCCTCGGGTGGGTCAAGATGGCTTAAATCTGGCTAAACGAAGGCTGGAAAGGCCAAAATATGGGTTAGAATGATGATAGAACGAATCTGGAGTTTTTCGAAAATTTTCAAAAAAATCGGCCGAAGTCGGCCGAATTTTCGGTTTGATTCATGAAAAATTTTGATTCGAAATTTGCCACGGGAGAACACAACGCAGGCTTAGAAATGCCCACGGAGTGTGAGGGGAAGGCCCCGTGGCTCGCCCAGACCAGCCAAGGTGCGCTGGGTTTCTGCTGAGACACACCCTCCCCCTATAATAGGCTAATATGCAAAAGTGAATTTTGTACAAGTAGATACCTTTTTTCTGAGCAGACATAAGTTCCTTTTTGGGAGCTACAGATCGAATTTTGATCTGATTTTTTGCAGCATTGTTTAGAAAAATCATATCTTCGTGCTCACCAAATTAGAGAATTTTTTGCCAACGGAATATTTTTTAATAATTTTTTTAAGAAACGAAAATACGTAAATCCAGAAAAATAGAAAAACGTATCTAGGCATCGAATTTTGATCTGATTTTTTGCATGCACCCACATACTAATATAACTGACCTGTCCACCAAAAATCTCAGCCATCCTCCAAGGGATTGAATTTTAATGATTTTTTTACCAAAACATGGTAAAATCGGAAAATTCGTAAAAATGGAGGATGAAGGTCTCTCACCCCCAAAACTTCCCAGCATACTTAGGCATGTTAGAAGAGATGTTTGATCCAAGAAGTGCTCAAAAAAAAATTGAATGGTTCATAGTTGGTGCATAGTGGTCGGTCACGGTGGGTCGTGGTGCAAATCTGGTGGGTCGTGACTCAATTTCTGACCAGCCTTGGCTCAATTTCTGGTGGGTCGTGACTCAATTTCTGACCGAGCCAGCCAAATTTTCTGACCGAGGGTGACTCAATTTCTGACCGAGAGTGACTAAAATCATGACCGAGGCTGGCTCAATTTCTGACCGAGAGTGGCTCAATTTCTGACCGAGAGTGACTCAATTTCTGACCGAGAGTGACTCAAAAAATGACCGAGAGTGACTCAAATCATGACCGAGGCTGGCTCAATTTCTGACCGAGAGTGGCTCAATTTCTGACCGAGAGTGACTCAATTTCTGACCGAGAGTGACTCAAAAAATGACCGAGGCTGACTCAAATCATGACCGAGGCTGGCTCAATTTCTGACCGAGAGTGACTCAATTTCTGACCGAGAGTGACTCAAAAAATGACCGAGGCTGGCTCAATTTCTGACCGAGAGTGACTCAAAAAATGACCGAGGCTGGCTCAATTTCTGACCGAGAGTGACTCAAATCATGACCGAGGCTGGCTCAATTTCTGACCGAGAGTGACTCAATTTCTGACCGAGA
>NC_138527.1:13570791-13573291 GCF_000230855.2 Cajanus cajan
AGCTCAAAAGAGCATAAACCGTCCCTCGAGTGGGTTGGGAGAGATAGAAAATATGCTAGGTTTGGTGCAATTTTGGGCAAGGATTATGAATAGAGGGAAAATGGGCTGGACAAGTGAAAGGGTAGGTCATATTTGGTGTAAATTCGATCAGTGATGGTAAACAAAGGGAAAACCCACAAAAAATTAGCTCGTAAGAGCATAAACCGTCCCCCGGGTGGGTTAGGCAAGGTAGAAACTGGGCTAGATTTGGTGCAAATTTGGGCAATAATGATGATCAAAGGGAAAATGGGCTGGACGAGTTATAGGGTACGGCATATTTGGTGCAAACTCGATGAAGGATGGAAAAAGAAGAGAAAACCCACCAAAAATTAGCTCAAAAGAGCATAAACCGTCCCTCGGGTGGGTCAAGATGGCTTAAATCTGGCTAAACGAAGGCTGGAAAGGCCAAAATATGGGTTAGAATGATGATAGAACGAATCTGGAGTTTTTCGAAAATTTTCAAAAAAATCGGCCGAAGTCGGCCGAATTTTCGGTTTGATTCATGAAAAATTTTGATTCGAAATTTGCCACGGGAGAACACAACGCAGGCTTAGAAATGCCCACGGAGTGTGAGGGGAAGGCCCCGTGGCTCGCCCAGACCAGCCAAGGTGCGCTGGGTTTCTGCTGAGACACACCCTCCCCCTATAATAGGCTAATATGCAAAAGTGAATTTTGTACAAGTAGATACCTTTTTTCTGAGCAGACATAAGTTCCTTTTTGGGAGCTACAGATCGAATTTTGATCTGATTTTTTGCAGCATTGTTTAGAAAAATCATATCTTCGTGCTCACCAAATTAGAGAATTTTTTGCCAACGGAATATTTTTTAATAATTTTTTTAAGAAACGAAAATACGTAAATCCAGAAAAATAGAAAAACGTATCTAGGCATCGAATTTTGATCTGATTTTTTGCATGCACCCACATACTAATATAACTGACCTGTCCACCAAAAATCTCAGCCATCCTCCAAGGGATTGAATTTTAATGATTTTTTTACCAAAACATGGTAAAATCGGAAAATTCGTAAAAATGGAGGATGAAGGTCTCTCACCCCCAAAACTTCCCAGCATACTTAGGCATGTTAGAAGAGATGTTTGATCCAAGAAGTGCTCAAAAAAAAATTGAATGGTTCATAGTTGGTGCATAGTGGTCGGTCACGGTGGGTCGTGGTGCAAATCTGGTGGGTCGTGACTCAATTTCTGACCAGCCTTGGCTCAATTTCTGGTGGGTCGTGACTCAATTTCTGACCGAGCCAGCCAAATTTTCTGACCGAGGGTGACTCAATTTCTGACCGAGAGTGACTAAAATCATGACCGAGGCTGGCTCAATTTCTGACCGAGAGTGGCTCAATTTCTGACCGAGAGTGACTCAATTTCTGACCGAGAGTGACTCAAAAAATGACCGAGAGTGACTCAAATCATGACCGAGGCTGGCTCAATTTCTGACCGAGAGTGGCTCAATTTCTGACCGAGAGTGACTCAATTTCTGACCGAGAGTGACTCAAAAAATGACCGAGGCTGACTCAAATCATGACCGAGGCTGGCTCAATTTCTGACCGAGAGTGACTCAATTTCTGACCGAGAGTGACTCAAAAAATGACCGAGGCTGGCTCAATTTCTGACCGAGAGTGACTCAAAAAATGACCGAGGCTGGCTCAATTTCTGACCGAGAGTGACTCAAATCATGACCGAGGCTGGCTCAATTTCTGACCGAGAGTGACTCAATTTCTGACCGAGAGTGACTCAAATCATGACCGAGGCTGGCTCAATTTCTGACCGAGAGTCACTCAATTTCTGACCGAGAGTGACTCAATTTCTGACCGAGAGTGGCTCAATTTCTGACCGAGAGTGGCTCAAATCATGACCGAGGCTGGCTCAATTTCTGACCGAGAGTGACTCAAAAAATGACCGAGGCTGGCTCAATTTCTGACCGAGAGTGACTCAATTTCTGACCGAGAGTGACTCAATTTCTGACCGAGAGTGGCTCAATTTCTGACCGAGAGTGACTCAAAAAATGACCGAGGCTGGCTCAATTTCTGACCGAGAGTGACTCAATTTCTGACCGAGAGTGACTCAATTTCTGACCGAGAGTGGCTCAATTTCTGACCGAGAGTGACTCAAATCATGACCGAGGCTGGCTCAATTTCTGACCGAGAGTGACTCAAATCATGACCGAGGCTGGCTCAATTTCTGACCGAGAGTGACTCAAAAAATGACCGAGGCTGGCTCAATTTCTGACCGAGAGTGACTCAATTTCTGACCGAGGCTGGCTCAAAAAATGACCGAGCCTGGTTCAATTTCTGACCGAGGGAGACTTGAGCATCATGACCCACGGGTGACTTGAGCACCAATAACCCACCAACAATAAGACTCCAACATGACTTGGAGGCACCATCATGAACCCGCCCCGAATAAACCCACATCACTCGGGTGCCACCAACCCACGGATGACTTGGGCAACA
>NC_138527.1:13580791-13585791 GCF_000230855.2 Cajanus cajan
AGGCTTAGTTATTCGGTACAAATTGTTTGTTGGATTTTCTATATCCTTGCCTTTTTTATTTTCGGCTTTTTCTGTATTTTGCCTTTTCTTCTGATTTGGCTTTTTCTGTATTTTGCCTTTTTTATGTTTTTGGCTTTTGCTGTACAGAAATTAAAAGTGCTAAAGAAATTAAATTCAGTTATTATGAGAGAGTATTATTTCGGCAAGCCTCTCCAGGCTCAGTTATTTTGTAGGAGTATTATTTCGGCAAGCCTCTCCAGGCTCAATTATTCTGAAGGAGTATTATTTCGACAAGCCTCTCCAGGCTCAATTATTCTGTACGAGTATTATTTCGGCAAGCCTCTCCAGGCTCAATTATTCTGAGAGAGTATTATTTCGGCGAGCCTCTCCAGGCTCAGTTATTTTGAGAGTATTCTTTCGGCAAGCCTCTCCAGGCTCAGTTATTCTGTATGATGCTGTTGATTTTCTGAATCTTTGTATTTTGCTTGCTGCTGTCATACACAAGCAATTTTCTATTTTTCTATTTTATGCGGTTGCCTCATGATAAGGTCTTTGAATGTGCAACTAATGTGTGTGTGATGCACAAATGCAATACAATTTTTTATTTTTGTTCATTTATTTAGAAAAGTGAGTGGCTCTCCCTATCCTCTTCTTCTTGGAGGACTTTCTGTCATTGACGCGAGGGAGTATTTTTGTGAGCCTTTATGCAGGAGATTATGGATTTTACAGGAACCCCTCCAATTTTCTTTTATTGACCGATTAATAATGGAATTTCGTACAATTTTTATGAAAAACCAATTCAGAGGCATAATCACATGGTCAAGAAAGAAAAGAAACAAATGGATATTTTTATTGATATTCACAAGTGTTTTTACAGAAAGATATACAGAAGGAAATTTCTGAAGAATGGCTGGCCAAGGTAGGCTATACATTTTTGGCTTAAACAATTATATCTGTAATTGTCGCTCTTCCCGTTCCCCTAATCGTTTCGGGTGAGATGCCTGAGCCAGGAGTGTAGATACTGCAAGACGCTTGCTTCTAGAAGATTATCACTTGAACCGCCTTTCGGTTTTCGGTTCAAGTGATCGTTGCTTGCTTTGTTTTTATATCTTATTCTTTTGCCCCTAACTTTTGCTTAGGACGTATCCTAACGGGGTAAATTTGCCTTTGTTTTGCCTAGTACCCTTGTACTGGCAGGCTTTTTATTTTGCCCTAACTTTTGCCTAGGATGCCCTTTTTGGGTTTTCATCCTAGCGGGCCTATGCAAGCAACGTCTTCAAGCATAGTACTTCTTTACCACGTCAGTGTTGACTGGGTATCGAAGTTCTTCTCCATTCGTGTCTGTGAGGATTAATGCTCCTGCTGAGAAGACTCGTTTTATCACTTATGGTCCTCCGTGATTTGGGGCACACTTTCCGATTTTGCCCTTTTTGAGTTGGTAGTAATTTCTTCATTACCAACTCTCCCTCATGGTAGACTCGAGGGTGGACTTTCTTGTCAAAAGCCTTCTTGATCTTCCTCTGATAGGCTTGACCATGGCATATGGCGTTCAGCCGTTTCTCTTAGATAAGGTTCAACCGGTCGTATCGGCTTTGAACCCTTTCTGCCTCGGAAAGTTTTGCTTCCATGATTACCCTTATATAAGGTTTTTCGACTTCGACGGGTAGAACTGCCTCCTGAAGTCCTATAACCATGAAGAGCAAAGGGTAATATCTCGTGTCAGTCTTTAAATGAGACAACCATCTTTTGCACTATTTTCTTGATGTTCTTTTTGGTTGCCTCGACTGCCCCATTCATCTTTGGCCGATATGGGGAAGAGTTGTGGTGTTGGATCTTGAATTCTTGGCTCAGTTCTTCCACCATTTTGTTGTTCAGATTAGATCCATTATCAGTGATGATTTATTTCTCCATGCTTCCACTAGATTATTCTAAAATCTTTTGGGACAAGAGAGAAAAGAAGGGAAAAATATTTTTTATTCTGAAGTTTGTGTTTTAGAGGGGATTTATTTTTCAAAAATAGTTTTTGTAAGAATGGATGGCCAAGGTGGGCTTATGTGTTTAGGCTTGTTTGATTAAACACTTATGAAGTTAAGAAAATCTTTGTTTATTGACGTTGTGATTTTGACAACTTGGATAGCTTCTCTTGAACCTTTCTTTTTGAATTTGGTTCATGGTACCATCATGGATTTCTTTTGTTTTTTGATTGTCCTTATTTTTGCCTAAAACACCCTTTTGTGGCGTTTTAGCGGACTTTTGTTTTTATTCATTTTTTGCAACCCTAACTTTTGCCTAGGTCACCCTTTCGTGGGATTCCTAGCGGGTTTTTTGCTCTTATTTTTGCGCAGACCCCTTTTTGGGTTTCCTGCCGAGCTTCTTTTATTTTGAAGGATTTATTTTTATCCATGATGGCACTTGTCAAGGCCAAGGGAAGGTGCTCCAAGTTGTCACACACACTTCCACATAAAAATGATGTGGGTTTATTATTATTAAGATGATTTTAACCTCATTCATGTTTATTCAAACAGGGTTAAAGATAATGTGGTTTAGAATTTTATTATAAGCAAGAAAAGAAGCAATGAAGAATGATTTTATTATAATCATAGCGGAAGCATGTGTCCTTATTTCATCACTGATAAGGGTCCCAGTGTTGACCTCTTTTATCTCTCGGCCATGCCCCAAATTCACAGTCTCCAATTTCTCTTGACGAGTTGGAGTAAGCGAGCTTCTCGTTTTAGCAGTCTTTGCAGATCCGGAGAGATGGTCTCCTCATCACTCTCCCACTCAACCCATTCACTTTTGGATCCCGGTCAGAGCGAACAATTACAGACATAATTATTTTATTGGTTCTGTTTAGGTTTAGAATTTATTAATGTTAATGGGGAAAGAGAGAAAAGAATAAAAAGAGAATAATGTGTGAAATATGCCTCTTTATTGATATATGTATGTAAAACTGTACAAAACCCTTATTTACATGAAAAGGTCCTCATGATCTCGGGTACTGATCATGAGTCCCTAAAAGAAAAAAGTGGAGGGGCCCTATCATGGCTTGTTATTCTCTCTACTCCTGCTTTGGTAGAGGATTCTTGCTCACGTCGGGCGCTGTTGAATCAAAAGTGATCCACCCTGCATCGATAAGGTCTTGGACCTTATTTTTGAGAGCTCTACATTTCTCCGTTGAATGCCCCGATGCCCCCGAATGGTATAGACATTTGTCTTGCGGTTTGTACCAATAGGGGTGAGGTGGATCAATCTTCTTTAGTGGAACGTAAGCTAGGAGTTTGGCTTCTACTAGCTTCGGCAGGAGATCGCTGTAGGTGGTCGGAAGTTTATCAAACTTCTTCACAGGGGTGAATTGCGACTTTCCTGACTTCGAAGTGGAAGAAGATGAAGAAATATTTACGGCATTGACTCCTCCCTCCTTCTTCTTCCCGTGGGTCTTCTTGGCTTCAAATGATTGGGAAAGCCCAGCTAGCTTCCCACTTTTCAGCCCTTGTTCCACTCTTTCACCAATGGTGATGATGTCCGAGAAGAGTGTTGTTGTGTTCCCTATCATCTTGTCATAATAGGGACCAGTCAACGAGTTGATGAATAAGGACACCATCTCCTTATCTGACAGCGGGGGCTCTATCTGTGCCGCCAACTCCCTCCATCGTTGGGCGTACGCCTTGAAAGATTCATCTTTTTTCTTACTCAAGGCTTGAAGATCTGACCTATCAGGTGTTAGGTCGATGTTGTATTTGTAGCGCTTGAGAAAGGCGTCGGCCAACTGCCTCCATGTACATACTTGATTTCCATCTAGCTGCATATACCAGTTGAGCGCGGTATCAGCCAAGCTCTCTTGGAAGCAGTGGATCAAGAGCTTTTCGTTTGTGGCATATGCAGCCATCTTTCGGCAGTACATGGTGAGATGACTCTTGGGGCAAGTCGATCCCACGTATCTCGGGAAATCTGGCACTTTAAATTTGGGAGGGAATTGAATATCCCTCACTAAACACATGTCGGCGGCATCTTTAATATCGAAGTCATGCCCCTCCATAGCCCTCAACCGATCCTCTAGGGCGTGGAATTGTTCTTTTGAAACCTCGGGCTCTTTGATCATAATTCCAGCCCCAAGAGGTATGGCATGTGGAGGATCTTCTTCATGCTCCTCCTCCTCTCCCTCATGATGGGACCCATGGTCACTGTGATGAGATCCATGAATGTTATGGTGACGCATGAGTTCCAACATTTGCGCCATCTGCTCTTTGAGCTGTGAAAGCTCGGTCGTGAGCTTCTTGTTTTGTTCCTCTAGCGCTTCCATTTTCTTGATTTTCTTCGCGCGTGTGAGGACAGAGAGATGACCAGCCACTTTCTAAAATGAATGTTTATTCTAATTAGCTTATTTATGATATGAATACACTCTTGATGTGAGCTTGATAATCTTTCATTTTTGAGGCGCTGCCTTTTTAAGATGAAAGTTTATCACCCTCCCTAGGCTATTATCTCTCCACAACGGAGAATCTCAATAGTCACGAGTCTCTTTCACTCACATCGAGAGGGTATTAGTGAACCTATAAATGATGATGAGGATGCATGAGGTATTATTGATAATGATGCCTATGCTCCTTACTTTTATTATATTTTCACACATTGGTTTTTCCTCTCATGTCATGACATTTTCATGCATGGGGATTATTCTTTAGACCTTATCACGAGGTTATTTATTAATGCACAAACAATTGCACATAAGCATTTACACAAACAATTCACTCATCCACGAACAGTCACGAGCGAATCACGAGGTAGGGGTCTCCTGCAGAAAAGTGCATATTCAAGGAGGATCTAACTGTTCTCACTTGGTCAAAGGCCCCCAAGGTGCCCCCATTATAGGGACCCAATTCCTCTCGTCGTGGGTCGATGGAAAGTTCCAACGCACCGTCGGACTCAAGTTCATGGTTATCACCTTGAGTGATGTTTTCCGACAACGGTCTACGGGCACCTATAGACCCATTCGACAACCG
>NC_138527.1:13590791-13593291 GCF_000230855.2 Cajanus cajan
AAGGCAATGAACAAAGGGAAAATGGGATGGAAAAGTGATAGAATAGGCCATATTTGGTGCAAATTCAGGCAAGGATGGTGAACAAAGGGAAAACCCACCAAAAGTTAGCTCGCAAGAGCATAGACCGTCCCTCGGGTGGGTTGGGTAGTAAAGAAAGTAGGAAAGTATGGTGCAATTTTGGGCAACGATGATGAACAAAGGGCAAATTGGCTAGACAAGGGAAAGGGTAGGCCATATTTGGGGAAAATTCGGTTAAGGATGGTGAACAAAGGGAAAACCCACAAAAAATTAGCTCGTAAGAGCATAAACCATCCCTCGAGTAGGTTGGGAAAGATACAAACTAGGCTAGGTTTGGTGCAATTTTGGGCAAGGATGATGAACAAAGCTAAAATGGGCTGGACAAGTGAAAGGGTAGGCCATATTTGGGGCAAATTCGGTCAGGAGTGGTAAACAAAGGGATAAAAAGTAGGCTAGGTTTGGTGCAATTTTGGGCAAGGATGATGAAGAAAGGGAAAATGGGCTGGAGAAGGGGAAGGGTAGGCCATATTTGGTGCAAATTCGAGCAAGGATGGTGAACAAAGGGAAAACCCACCAAAAATTAGCTCGTAAGAGCATAAACCGTCCCTTAGGTGGGTCGAGCAGGAAAGAAAGTAGGCTAGGTTTTGTGCAATTTTGGACAAGGATGATGAGCAAATGAAAAATAGGCTAGACAAGTGATAGGGTAAGGCTTAATTGGTGCAAACTCGGTCAAGGTTGATAAACAAAAGGAAAACCCACCAAAAATTAGCTCAAAAGAGCATAAACCGTCCCTCGAGTGGGTTGGGAGAGATAGAAAATATGCTAGGTTTGGTGCAATTTTGGGCAAGGATTATGAATAGAGGGAAAATGGGCTGGACAAGTGAAAGGGTAGGTCATATTTGGTGTAAATTCGATCAGTGATGGTAAACAAAGGGAAAACCCACAAAAAATTAGCTCGTAAGAGCATAAACCGTCCCCCGGGTGGGTTAGGCAAGGTAGAAACTGGGCTAGATTTGGTGCAAATTTGGGCAATAATGATGATCAAAGGGAAAATGGGCTGGACGAGTTATAGGGTACGGCATATTTGGTGCAAACTCGATGAAGGATGGAAAAAGAAGAGAAAACCCACCAAAAATTAGCTCAAAAGAGCATAAACCGTCCCTCGGGTGGGTCAAGATGGCTTAAATCTGGCTAAACGAAGGCTGGAAAGGCCAAAATATGGGTTAGAATGATGATAGAACGAATCTGGAGTTTTTCGAAAATTTTCAAAAAAATCGGCCGAAGTCGGCCGAATTTTCGGTTTGATTCATGAAAAATTTTGATTCGAAATTTGCCACGGGAGAACACAACGCAGGCTTAGAAATGCCCACGGAGTGTGAGGGGAAGGCCCCGTGGCTCGCCCAGACCAGCCAAGGTGCGCTGGGTTTCTGCTGAGACACACCCTCCCCCTATAATAGGCTAATATGCAAAAGTGAATTTTGTACAAGTAGATACCTTTTTTCTGAGCAGACATAAGTTCCTTTTTGGGAGCTACAGATCGAATTTTGATCTGATTTTTTGCAGCATTGTTTAGAAAAATCATATCTTCGTGCTCACCAAATTAGAGAATTTTTTGCCAACGGAATATTTTTTAATAATTTTTTTAAGAAACGAAAATACGTAAATCCAGAAAAATAGAAAAACGTATCTAGGCATCGAATTTTGATCTGATTTTTTGCATGCACCCACATACTAATATAACTGACCTGTCCACCAAAAATCTCAGCCATCCTCCAAGGGATTGAATTTTAATGATTTTTTTACCAAAACATGGTAAAATCAGAAAATTCGTAAAAATGGAGGATGAAGGTCTCTCACCCCCAAAACTTCCCAGCATACTTAGGCATGTTAGAAGAGATGTTTGATCCAAGAAGTGCTCAAAAAAAAATTGAATGGTTCATAGTTGGTGCATAGTGGTCGGTCACGGTGGGTCGTGGTGCAAATCTGGTGGGTCGTGACTCAATTTCTGACCAGCCTTGGCTCAATTTCTGGTGGGTCGTGACTCAATTTCTGACCGAGCCAGCCAAATTTTCTGACCGAGGGTGACTCAATTTCTGACCGAGAGTGACTAAAATCATGACCGAGGCTGGCTCAATTTCTGACCGAGAGTGGCTCAATTTCTGACCGAGAGTGACTCAATTTCTGACCGAGAGTGACTCAAAAAATGACCGAGAGTGACTCAAATCATGACCGAGGCTGGCTCAATTTCTGACCGAGAGTGGCTCAATTTCTGACCGAGAGTGACTCAATTTCTGACCGAGAGTGACTCAAAAAATGACCGAGGCTGACTCAAATCATGACCGAGGCTGGCTCAATTTCTGACCGAGAGTGACTCAATTTCTGACCGAGAGTGACTCAAAAAATGACCGAGGCTGGCTCAATTTCTGACCGAGAGTGACTCAAAAAATGACCGAGGCTGGCTCAATTTCTGACCGAGAGTGAC
>NC_138527.1:13603291-13605791 GCF_000230855.2 Cajanus cajan
ATATTTGGTGCAAACTCGATGAAGGATGGAAAAAGAAGAGAAAACCCACCAAAAATTAGCTCAAAAGAGCATAAACCGTCCCTCGGGTGGGTCAAGATGGCTTAAATCTGGCTAAACGAAGGCTGGAAAGGCCAAAATATGGGTTAGAATGATGATAGAACGAATCTGGAGTTTTTCGAAAATTTTCAAAAAAATCGGCCGAAGTCGGCCGAATTTTCGGTTTGATTCATGAAAAATTTTGATTCGAAATTTGCCACGGGAGAACACAACGCAGGCTTAGAAATGCCCACGGAGTGTGAGGGGAAGGCCCCGTGGCTCGCCCAGACCAGCCAAGGTGCGCTGGGTTTCTGCTGAGACACACCCTCCCCCTATAATAGGCTAATATGCAAAAGTGAATTTTGTACAAGTAGATACCTTTTTTCTGAGCAGACATAAGTTCCTTTTTGGGAGCTACAGATCGAATTTTGATCTGATTTTTTGCAGCATTGTTTAGAAAAATCATATCTTCGTGCTCACCAAATTAGAGAATTTTTTGCCAACGGAATATTTTTTAATAATTTTTTTAAGAAACGAAAATACGTAAATCCAGAAAAATAGAAAAACGTATCTAGGCATCGAATTTTGATCTGATTTTTTGCATGCACCCACATACTAATATAACTGACCTGTCCACCAAAAATCTCAGCCATCCTCCAAGGGATTGAATTTTAATGATTTTTTTACCAAAACATGGTAAAATCGGAAAATTCGTAAAAATGGAGGATGAAGGTCTCTCACCCCCAAAACTTCCCAGCATACTTAGGCATGTTAGAAGAGATGTTTGATCCAAGAAGTGCTCAAAAAAAAATTGAATGGTTCATAGTTGGTGCATAGTGGTCGGTCACGGTGGGTCGTGGTGCAAATCTGGTGGGTCGTGACTCAATTTCTGACCAGCCTTGGCTCAATTTCTGGTGGGTCGTGACTCAATTTCTGACCGAGCCAGCCAAATTTTCTGACCGAGGGTGACTCAATTTCTGACCGAGAGTGACTAAAATCATGACCGAGGCTGGCTCAATTTCTGACCGAGAGTGGCTCAATTTCTGACCGAGAGTGACTCAATTTCTGACCGAGAGTGACTCAAAAAATGACCGAGAGTGACTCAAATCATGACCGAGGCTGGCTCAATTTCTGACCGAGAGTGGCTCAATTTCTGACCGAGAGTGACTCAATTTCTGACCGAGAGTGACTCAAAAAATGACCGAGGCTGACTCAAATCATGACCGAGGCTGGCTCAATTTCTGACCGAGAGTGACTCAATTTCTGACCGAGAGTGACTCAAAAAATGACCGAGGCTGGCTCAATTTCTGACCGAGAGTGACTCAAAAAATGACCGAGGCTGGCTCAATTTCTGACCGAGAGTGACTCAAATCATGACCGAGGCTGGCTCAATTTCTGACCGAGAGTGACTCAATTTCTGACCGAGAGTGACTCAAATCATGACCGAGGCTGGCTCAATTTCTGACCGAGAGTCACTCAATTTCTGACCGAGAGTGACTCAATTTCTGACCGAGAGTGGCTCAATTTCTGACCGAGAGTGGCTCAAATCATGACCGAGGCTGGCTCAATTTCTGACCGAGAGTGACTCAAAAAATGACCGAGGCTGGCTCAATTTCTGACCGAGAGTGACTCAATTTCTGACCGAGAGTGACTCAATTTCTGACCGAGAGTGGCTCAATTTCTGACCGAGAGTGACTCAAAAAATGACCGAGGCTGGCTCAATTTCTGACCGAGAGTGACTCAATTTCTGACCGAGAGTGACTCAATTTCTGACCGAGAGTGGCTCAATTTCTGACCGAGAGTGACTCAAATCATGACCGAGGCTGGCTCAATTTCTGACCGAGAGTGACTCAAATCATGACCGAGGCTGGCTCAATTTCTGACCGAGAGTGACTCAAAAAATGACCGAGGCTGGCTCAATTTCTGACCGAGAGTGACTCAATTTCTGACCGAGGCTGGCTCAAAAAATGACCGAGCCTGGTTCAATTTCTGACCGAGGGAGACTTGAGCATCATGACCCACGGGTGACTTGAGCACCAATAACCCACCAACAATAAGACTCCAACATGACTTGGAGGCACCATCATGAACCCGCCCCGAATAAACCCACATCACTCGGGTGCCACCAACCCACGGATGACTTGGGCAACATCAACCCACCAAAAATAAGACTCCAACATGACTTGGAGGCACAATCATGAACCCACCACGAATAAACCCACATTATTCGGGCGCCACCAACCCACGGATGACTTGGGCACCATCAACCCACCAAAAATAAGACTCCAACATGACTTGGAGGCACAATCATGAACCCACCACGAATAAACCCACATTACTCGGGCGCCACCAACCCACGGATGACTTGGGCACCATCAACCCACCAAAAATAAGACTCCAACATGACTTGGAGGCACAATAATGAACCCACCACGAATAAACCCACATTACTCGGGCGCCACCA
>NC_138527.1:13625791-13628291 GCF_000230855.2 Cajanus cajan
GAGCATAAACCGTCCCTCGAGTGGGTTGGGAGAGATAGAAAATATGCTAGGTTTGGTGCAATTTTGGGCAAGGATTATGAATAGAGGGAAAATGGGCTGGACAAGTGAAAGGGTAGGTCATATTTGGTGTAAATTCGATCAGTGATGGTAAACAAAGGGAAAACCCACAAAAAATTAGCTCGTAAGAGCATAAACCGTCCCCCGGGTGGGTTAGGCAAGGTAGAAACTGGGCTAGATTTGGTGCAAATTTGGGCAATAATGATGATCAAAGGGAAAATGGGCTGGACGAGTTATAGGGTACGGCATATTTGGTGCAAACTCGATGAAGGATGGAAAAAGAAGAGAAAACCCACCAAAAATTAGCTCAAAAGAGCATAAACCGTCCCTCGGGTGGGTCAAGATGGCTTAAATCTGGCTAAACGAAGGCTGGAAAGGCCAAAATATGGGTTAGAATGATGATAGAACGAATCTGGAGTTTTTCGAAAATTTTCAAAAAAATCGGCCGAAGTCGGCCGAATTTTCGGTTTGATTCATGAAAAATTTTGATTCGAAATTTGCCACGGGAGAACACAACGCAGGCTTAGAAATGCCCACGGAGTGTGAGGGGAAGGCCCCGTGGCTCGCCCAGACCAGCCAAGGTGCGCTGGGTTTCTGCTGAGACACACCCTCCCCCTATAATAGGCTAATATGCAAAAGTGAATTTTGTACAAGTAGATACCTTTTTTCTGAGCAGACATAAGTTCCTTTTTGGGAGCTACAGATCGAATTTTGATCTGATTTTTTGCAGCATTGTTTAGAAAAATCATATCTTCGTGCTCACCAAATTAGAGAATTTTTTGCCAACGGAATATTTTTTAATAATTTTTTTAAGAAACGAAAATACGTAAATCCAGAAAAATAGAAAAACGTATCTAGGCATCGAATTTTGATCTGATTTTTTGCATGCACCCACATACTAATATAACTGACCTGTCCACCAAAAATCTCAGCCATCCTCCAAGGGATTGAATTTTAATGATTTTTTTACCAAAACATGGTAAAATCGGAAAATTCGTAAAAATGGAGGATGAAGGTCTCTCACCCCCAAAACTTCCCAGCATACTTAGGCATGTTAGAAGAGATGTTTGATCCAAGAAGTGCTCAAAAAAAAATTGAATGGTTCATAGTTGGTGCATAGTGGTCGGTCACGGTGGGTCGTGGTGCAAATCTGGTGGGTCGTGACTCAATTTCTGACCAGCCTTGGCTCAATTTCTGGTGGGTCGTGACTCAATTTCTGACCGAGCCAGCCAAATTTTCTGACCGAGGGTGACTCAATTTCTGACCGAGAGTGACTAAAATCATGACCGAGGCTGGCTCAATTTCTGACCGAGAGTGGCTCAATTTCTGACCGAGAGTGACTCAATTTCTGACCGAGAGTGACTCAAAAAATGACCGAGAGTGACTCAAATCATGACCGAGGCTGGCTCAATTTCTGACCGAGAGTGGCTCAATTTCTGACCGAGAGTGACTCAATTTCTGACCGAGAGTGACTCAAAAAATGACCGAGGCTGACTCAAATCATGACCGAGGCTGGCTCAATTTCTGACCGAGAGTGACTCAATTTCTGACCGAGAGTGACTCAAAAAATGACCGAGGCTGGCTCAATTTCTGACCGAGAGTGACTCAAAAAATGACCGAGGCTGGCTCAATTTCTGACCGAGAGTGACTCAAATCATGACCGAGGCTGGCTCAATTTCTGACCGAGAGTGACTCAATTTCTGACCGAGAGTGACTCAAATCATGACCGAGGCTGGCTCAATTTCTGACCTAGAGTCACTCAATTTCTGACCGAGAGTGACTCAATTTCTGACCGAGAGTGGCTCAATTTCTGACCGAGAGTGGCTCAAATCATGACCGAGGCTGGCTCAATTTCTGACCGAGAGTGACTCAAAAAATGACCGAGGCTGGCTCAATTTCTGACCGAGAGTGACTCAATTTCTGACCGAGAGTGACTCAATTTCTGACCGAGAGTGGCTCAATTTCTGACCGAGAGTGACTCAAAAAATGACCGAGGCTGGCTCAATTTCTGACCGAGAGTGACTCAATTTCTGACCGAGAGTGACTCAATTTCTGACCGAGAGTGGCTCAATTTCTGACCGAGAGTGACTCAAATCATGACCGAGGCTGGCTCAATTTCTGACCGAGAGTGACTCAAATCATGACCGAGGCTGGCTCAATTTCTGACCGAGAGTGACTCAAAAAATGACCGAGGCTGGCTCAATTTCTGACCGAGAGTGACTCAATTTCTGACCGAGGCTGGCTCAAAAAATGACCGAGCCTGGTTCAATTTCTGACCGAGGGAGACTTGAGCATCATGACCCACGGGTGACTTGAGCACCAATAACCCACCAACAATAAGACTCCAACATGACTTGGAGGCACCATCATGAACCCGCCCCGAATAAACCCACATCACTCGGGTGCCACCAACCCACGGATGACTTGGGCAACATCAACCCAC
>NC_138527.1:13648291-13650791 GCF_000230855.2 Cajanus cajan
GGGCAAGGATGATGAAGAAAGGGAAAATGGGCTGGAGAAGGGGAAGGGTAGGCCATATTTGGTGCAAATTCGAGCAAGGATGGTGAACAAAGGGAAAACCCACCAAAAATTAGCTCGTAAGAGCATAAACCGTCCCTTAGGTGGGTCGAGCAGGAAAGAAAGTAGGCTAGGTTTTGTGCAATTTTGGACAAGGATGATGAGCAAATGAAAAATAGGCTAGACAAGTGATAGGGTAAGGCTTAATTGGTGCAAACTCGGTCAAGGTTGATAAACAAAAGGAAAACCCACCAAAAATTAGCTCAAAAGAGCATAAACCGTCCCTCGAGTGGGTTGGGAGAGATAGAAAATATGCTAGGTTTGGTGCAATTTTGGGCAAGGATTATGAATAGAGGGAAAATGGGCTGGACAAGTGAAAGGGTAGGTCATATTTGGTGTAAATTCGATCAGTGATGGTAAACAAAGGGAAAACCCACAAAAAATTAGCTCGTAAGAGCATAAACCGTCCCCCGGGTGGGTTAGGCAAGGTAGAAACTGGGCTAGATTTGGTGCAAATTTGGGCAATAATGATGATCAAAGGGAAAATGGGCTGGACGAGTTATAGGGTACGGCATATTTGGTGCAAACTCGATGAAGGATGGAAAAAGAAGAGAAAACCCACCAAAAATTAGCTCAAAAGAGCATAAACCGTCCCTCGGGTGGGTCAAGATGGCTTAAATCTGGCTAAACGAAGGCTGGAAAGGCCAAAATATGGGTTAGAATGATGATAGAACGAATCTGGAGTTTTTCGAAAATTTTCAAAAAAATCGGCCGAAGTCGGCCGAATTTTCGGTTTGATTCATGAAAAATTTTGATTCGAAATTTGCCACGGGAGAACACAACGCAGGCTTAGAAATGCCCACGGAGTGTGAGGGGAAGGCCCCGTGGCTCGCCCAGACCAGCCAAGGTGCGCTGGGTTTCTGCTGAGACACACCCTCCCCCTATAATAGGCTAATATGCAAAAGTGAATTTTGTACAAGTAGATACCTTTTTTCTGAGCAGACATAAGTTCCTTTTTGGGAGCTACAGATCGAATTTTGATCTGATTTTTTGCAGCATTGTTTAGAAAAATCATATCTTCGTGCTCACCAAATTAGAGAATTTTTTGCCAACGGAATATTTTTTAATAATTTTTTTAAGAAACGAAAATACGTAAATCCAGAAAAATAGAAAAACGTATCTAGGCATCGAATTTTGATCTGATTTTTTGCATGCACCCACATACTAATATAACTGACCTGTCCACCAAAAATCTCAGCCATCCTCCAAGGGATTGAATTTTAATGATTTTTTTACCAAAACATGGTAAAATCGGAAAATTCGTAAAAATGGAGGATGAAGGTCTCTCACCCCCAAAACTTCCCAGCATACTTAGGCATGTTAGAAGAGATGTTTGATCCAAGAAGTGCTCAAAAAAAAATTGAATGGTTCATAGTTGGTGCATAGTGGTCGGTCACGGTGGGTCGTGGTGCAAATCTGGTGGGTCGTGACTCAATTTCTGACCAGCCTTGGCTCAATTTCTGGTGGGTCGTGACTCAATTTCTGACCGAGCCAGCCAAATTTTCTGACCGAGGGTGACTCAATTTCTGACCGAGAGTGACTAAAATCATGACCGAGGCTGGCTCAATTTCTGACCGAGAGTGGCTCAATTTCTGACCGAGAGTGACTCAATTTCTGACCGAGAGTGACTCAAAAAATGACCGAGAGTGACTCAAATCATGACCGAGGCTGGCTCAATTTCTGACCGAGAGTGGCTCAATTTCTGACCGAGAGTGACTCAATTTCTGACCGAGAGTGACTCAAAAAATGACCGAGGCTGACTCAAATCATGACCGAGGCTGGCTCAATTTCTGACCGAGAGTGACTCAATTTCTGACCGAGAGTGACTCAAAAAATGACCGAGGCTGGCTCAATTTCTGACCGAGAGTGACTCAAAAAATGACCGAGGCTGGCTCAATTTCTGACCGAGAGTGACTCAAATCATGACCGAGGCTGGCTCAATTTCTGACCGAGAGTGACTCAATTTCTGACCGAGAGTGACTCAAATCATGACCGAGGCTGGCTCAATTTCTGACCGAGAGTCACTCAATTTCTGACCGAGAGTGACTCAATTTCTGACCGAGAGTGGCTCAATTTCTGACCGAGAGTGGCTCAAATCATGACCGAGGCTGGCTCAATTTCTGACCGAGAGTGACTCAAAAAATGACCGAGGCTGGCTCAATTTCTGACCGAGAGTGACTCAATTTCTGACCGAGAGTGACTCAATTTCTGACCGAGAGTGGCTCAATTTCTGACCGAGAGTGACTCAAAAAATGACCGAGGCTGGCTCAATTTCTGACCGAGAGTGACTCAATTTCTGACCGAGAGTGACTCAATTTCTGACCGAGAGTGGCTCAATTTCTGACCGAGAGTGACTCAAATCATGACCGAGGCTGGCTCAATTTCTGACCGAGAGTGACTCAAA
>NC_138527.1:13670791-13673291 GCF_000230855.2 Cajanus cajan
CGATGATGAACAAAGGGCAAATTGGCTAGACAAGGGAAAGGGTAGGCCATATTTGGGGAAAATTCGGTTAAGGATGGTGAACAAAGGGAAAACCCACAAAAAATTAGCTCGTAAGAGCATAAACCATCCCTCGAGTAGGTTGGGAAAGATACAAACTAGGCTAGGTTTGGTGCAATTTTGGGCAAGGATGATGAACAAAGCTAAAATGGGCTGGACAAGTGAAAGGGTAGGCCATATTTGGGGCAAATTCGGTCAGGAGTGGTAAACAAAGGGATAAAAAGTAGGCTAGGTTTGGTGCAATTTTGGGCAAGGATGATGAAGAAAGGGAAAATGGGCTGGAGAAGGGGAAGGGTAGGCCATATTTGGTGCAAATTCGAGCAAGGATGGTGAACAAAGGGAAAACCCACCAAAAATTAGCTCGTAAGAGCATAAACCGTCCCTTAGGTGGGTCGAGCAGGAAAGAAAGTAGGCTAGGTTTTGTGCAATTTTGGACAAGGATGATGAGCAAATGAAAAATAGGCTAGACAAGTGATAGGGTAAGGCTTAATTGGTGCAAACTCGGTCAAGGTTGATAAACAAAAGGAAAACCCACCAAAAATTAGCTCAAAAGAGCATAAACCGTCCCTCGAGTGGGTTGGGAGAGATAGAAAATATGCTAGGTTTGGTGCAATTTTGGGCAAGGATTATGAATAGAGGGAAAATGGGCTGGACAAGTGAAAGGGTAGGTCATATTTGGTGTAAATTCGATCAGTGATGGTAAACAAAGGGAAAACCCACAAAAAATTAGCTCGTAAGAGCATAAACCGTCCCCCGGGTGGGTTAGGCAAGGTAGAAACTGGGCTAGATTTGGTGCAAATTTGGGCAATAATGATGATCAAAGGGAAAATGGGCTGGACGAGTTATAGGGTACGGCATATTTGGTGCAAACTCGATGAAGGATGGAAAAAGAAGAGAAAACCCACCAAAAATTAGCTCAAAAGAGCATAAACCGTCCCTCGGGTGGGTCAAGATGGCTTAAATCTGGCTAAACGAAGGCTGGAAAGGCCAAAATATGGGTTAGAATGATGATAGAACGAATCTGGAGTTTTTCGAAAATTTTCAAAAAAATCGGCCGAAGTCGGCCGAATTTTCGGTTTGATTCATGAAAAATTTTGATTCGAAATTTGCCACGGGAGAACACAACGCAGGCTTAGAAATGCCCACGGAGTGTGAGGGGAAGGCCCCGTGGCTCGCCCAGACCAGCCAAGGTGCGCTGGGTTTCTGCTGAGACACACCCTCCCCCTATAATAGGCTAATATGCAAAAGTGAATTTTGTACAAGTAGATACCTTTTTTCTGAGCAGACATAAGTTCCTTTTTGGGAGCTACAGATCGAATTTTGATCTGATTTTTTGCAGCATTGTTTAGAAAAATCATATCTTCGTGCTCACCAAATTAGAGAATTTTTTGCCAACGGAATATTTTTTAATAATTTTTTTAAGAAACGAAAATACGTAAATCCAGAAAAATAGAAAAACGTATCTAGGCATCGAATTTTGATCTGATTTTTTGCATGCACCCACATACTAATATAACTGACCTGTCCACCAAAAATCTCAGCCATCCTCCAAGGGATTGAATTTTAATGATTTTTTTACCAAAACATGGTAAAATCGGAAAATTCGTAAAAATGGAGGATGAAGGTCTCTCACCCCCAAAACTTCCCAGCATACTTAGGCATGTTAGAAGAGATGTTTGATCCAAGAAGTGCTCAAAAAAAAATTGAATGGTTCATAGTTGGTGCATAGTGGTCGGTCACGGTGGGTCGTGGTGCAAATCTGGTGGGTCGTGACTCAATTTCTGACCAGCCTTGGCTCAATTTCTGGTGGGTCGTGACTCAATTTCTGACCGAGCCAGCCAAATTTTCTGACCGAGGGTGACTCAATTTCTGACCGAGAGTGACTAAAATCATGACCGAGGCTGGCTCAATTTCTGACCGAGAGTGGCTCAATTTCTGACCGAGAGTGACTCAATTTCTGACCGAGAGTGACTCAAAAAATGACCGAGAGTGACTCAAATCATGACCGAGGCTGGCTCAATTTCTGACCGAGAGTGGCTCAATTTCTGACCGAGAGTGACTCAATTTCTGACCGAGAGTGACTCAAAAAATGACCGAGGCTGACTCAAATCATGACCGAGGCTGGCTCAATTTCTGACCGAGAGTGACTCAATTTCTGACCGAGAGTGACTCAAAAAATGACCGAGGCTGGCTCAATTTCTGACCGAGAGTGACTCAAAAAATGACCGAGGCTGGCTCAATTTCTGACCGAGAGTGACTCAAATCATGACCGAGGCTGGCTCAATTTCTGACCGAGAGTGACTCAATTTCTGACCGAGAGTGACTCAAATCATGACCGAGGCTGGCTCAATTTCTGACCGAGAGTCACTCAATTTCTGACCGAGAGTGACTCAATTTCTGACCGAGAGTGGCTCAATTTCTGACCGAGAGTGGCTCAAATCAT
>NC_138527.1:13683291-13685791 GCF_000230855.2 Cajanus cajan
TCAAAAAAATCGGCCGAAGTCGGCCGAATTTTCGGTTTGATTCATGAAAAATTTTGATTCGAAATTTGCCACGGGAGAACACAACGCAGGCTTAGAAATGCCCACGGAGTGTGAGGGGAAGGCCCCGTGGCTCGCCCAGACCAGCCAAGGTGCGCTGGGTTTCTGCTGAGACACACCCTCCCCCTATAATAGGCTAATATGCAAAAGTGAATTTTGTACAAGTAGATACCTTTTTTCTGAGCAGACATAAGTTCCTTTTTGGGAGCTACAGATCGAATTTTGATCTGATTTTTTGCAGCATTGTTTAGAAAAATCATATCTTCGTGCTCACCAAATTAGAGAATTTTTTGCCAACGGAATATTTTTTAATAATTTTTTTAAGAAACGAAAATACGTAAATCCAGAAAAATAGAAAAACGTATCTAGGCATCGAATTTTGATCTGATTTTTTGCATGCACCCACATACTAATATAACTGACCTGTCCACCAAAAATCTCAGCCATCCTCCAAGGGATTGAATTTTAATGATTTTTTTACCAAAACATGGTAAAATCGGAAAATTCGTAAAAATGGAGGATGAAGGTCTCTCACCCCCAAAACTTCCCAGCATACTTAGGCATGTTAGAAGAGATGTTTGATCCAAGAAGTGCTCAAAAAAAAATTGAATGGTTCATAGTTGGTGCATAGTGGTCGGTCACGGTGGGTCGTGGTGCAAATCTGGTGGGTCGTGACTCAATTTCTGACCAGCCTTGGCTCAATTTCTGGTGGGTCGTGACTCAATTTCTGACCGAGCCAGCCAAATTTTCTGACCGAGGGTGACTCAATTTCTGACCGAGAGTGACTAAAATCATGACCGAGGCTGGCTCAATTTCTGACCGAGAGTGGCTCAATTTCTGACCGAGAGTGACTCAATTTCTGACCGAGAGTGACTCAAAAAATGACCGAGAGTGACTCAAATCATGACCGAGGCTGGCTCAATTTCTGACCGAGAGTGGCTCAATTTCTGACCGAGAGTGACTCAATTTCTGACCGAGAGTGACTCAAAAAATGACCGAGGCTGACTCAAATCATGACCGAGGCTGGCTCAATTTCTGACCGAGAGTGACTCAATTTCTGACCGAGAGTGACTCAAAAAATGACCGAGGCTGGCTCAATTTCTGACCGAGAGTGACTCAAAAAATGACCGAGGCTGGCTCAATTTCTGACCGAGAGTGACTCAAATCATGACCGAGGCTGGCTCAATTTCTGACCGAGAGTGACTCAATTTCTGACCGAGAGTGACTCAAATCATGACCGAGGCTGGCTCAATTTCTGACCGAGAGTCACTCAATTTCTGACCGAGAGTGACTCAATTTCTGACCGAGAGTGGCTCAATTTCTGACCGAGAGTGGCTCAAATCATGACCGAGGCTGGCTCAATTTCTGACCGAGAGTGACTCAAAAAATGACCGAGGCTGGCTCAATTTCTGACCGAGAGTGACTCAATTTCTGACCGAGAGTGACTCAATTTCTGACCGAGAGTGGCTCAATTTCTGACCGAGAGTGACTCAAAAAATGACCGAGGCTGGCTCAATTTCTGACCGAGAGTGACTCAATTTCTGACCGAGAGTGACTCAATTTCTGACCGAGAGTGGCTCAATTTCTGACCGAGAGTGACTCAAATCATGACCGAGGCTGGCTCAATTTCTGACCGAGAGTGACTCAAATCATGACCGAGGCTGGCTCAATTTCTGACCGAGAGTGACTCAAAAAATGACCGAGGCTGGCTCAATTTCTGACCGAGAGTGACTCAATTTCTGACCGAGGCTGGCTCAAAAAATGACCGAGCCTGGTTCAATTTCTGACCGAGGGAGACTTGAGCATCATGACCCACGGGTGACTTGAGCACCAATAACCCACCAACAATAAGACTCCAACATGACTTGGAGGCACCATCATGAACCCGCCCCGAATAAACCCACATCACTCGGGTGCCACCAACCCACGGATGACTTGGGCAACATCAACCCACCAAAAATAAGACTCCAACATGACTTGGAGGCACAATCATGAACCCACCACGAATAAACCCACATTATTCGGGCGCCACCAACCCACGGATGACTTGGGCACCATCAACCCACCAAAAATAAGACTCCAACATGACTTGGAGGCACAATCATGAACCCACCACGAATAAACCCACATTACTCGGGCGCCACCAACCCACGGATGACTTGGGCACCATCAACCCACCAAAAATAAGACTCCAACATGACTTGGAGGCACAATAATGAACCCACCACGAATAAACCCACATTACTCGGGCGCCACCAACCCACGGATGACTTGGGCACCATCAACCCACCAAAAATAAGACTCCAACATGACTTGGAGGCACAATCATGAACCCACCACGAATAAACCCACATTACTCGGGCGCCACCAACCCACGGATGACTTGGGCACCATCAACCCACCAACAATAAGACTCCAACATGATTTGGAGGCACCATCATGA
>NC_138527.1:13693291-13695791 GCF_000230855.2 Cajanus cajan
CTCAAACCGAGAGGCCAAAATTCAACCGAAATGATCACTTATGCAATCAACCATTATATTTACCGAGAGGAACAAAATCCAAGAAAGAAAGAAGGCTAGGTTTGGTGCAATTTTGTACAAAGGCAATGAACAAAGGGAAAATGGGATGGAAAAGTGATAGAATAGGCCATATTTGGTGCAAATTCAGGCAAGGATGGTGAACAAAGGGAAAACCCACCAAAAGTTAGCTCGCAAGAGCATAGACCGTCCCTCGGGTGGGTTGGGTAGTAAAGAAAGTAGGAAAGTATGGTGCAATTTTGGGCAACGATGATGAACAAAGGGCAAATTGGCTAGACAAGGGAAAGGGTAGGCCATATTTGGGGAAAATTCGGTTAAGGATGGTGAACAAAGGGAAAACCCACAAAAAATTAGCTCGTAAGAGCATAAACCATCCCTCGAGTAGGTTGGGAAAGATACAAACTAGGCTAGGTTTGGTGCAATTTTGGGCAAGGATGATGAACAAAGCTAAAATGGGCTGGACAAGTGAAAGGGTAGGCCATATTTGGGGCAAATTCGGTCAGGAGTGGTAAACAAAGGGATAAAAAGTAGGCTAGGTTTGGTGCAATTTTGGGCAAGGATGATGAAGAAAGGGAAAATGGGCTGGAGAAGGGGAAGGGTAGGCCATATTTGGTGCAAATTCGAGCAAGGATGGTGAACAAAGGGAAAACCCACCAAAAATTAGCTCGTAAGAGCATAAACCGTCCCTTAGGTGGGTCGAGCAGGAAAGAAAGTAGGCTAGGTTTTGTGCAATTTTGGACAAGGATGATGAGCAAATGAAAAATAGGCTAGACAAGTGATAGGGTAAGGCTTAATTGGTGCAAACTCGGTCAAGGTTGATAAACAAAAGGAAAACCCACCAAAAATTAGCTCAAAAGAGCATAAACCGTCCCTCGAGTGGGTTGGGAGAGATAGAAAATATGCTAGGTTTGGTGCAATTTTGGGCAAGGATTATGAATAGAGGGAAAATGGGCTGGACAAGTGAAAGGGTAGGTCATATTTGGTGTAAATTCGATCAGTGATGGTAAACAAAGGGAAAACCCACAAAAAATTAGCTCGTAAGAGCATAAACCGTCCCCCGGGTGGGTTAGGCAAGGTAGAAACTGGGCTAGATTTGGTGCAAATTTGGGCAATAATGATGATCAAAGGGAAAATGGGCTGGACGAGTTATAGGGTACGGCATATTTGGTGCAAACTCGATGAAGGATGGAAAAAGAAGAGAAAACCCACCAAAAATTAGCTCAAAAGAGCATAAACCGTCCCTCGGGTGGGTCAAGATGGCTTAAATCTGGCTAAACGAAGGCTGGAAAGGCCAAAATATGGGTTAGAATGATGATAGAACGAATCTGGAGTTTTTCGAAAATTTTCAAAAAAATCGGCCGAAGTCGGCCGAATTTTCGGTTTGATTCATGAAAAATTTTGATTCGAAATTTGCCACGGGAGAACACAACGCAGGCTTAGAAATGCCCACGGAGTGTGAGGGGAAGGCCCCGTGGCTCGCCCAGACCAGCCAAGGTGCGCTGGGTTTCTGCTGAGACACACCCTCCCCCTATAATAGGCTAATATGCAAAAGTGAATTTTGTACAAGTAGATACCTTTTTTCTGAGCAGACATAAGTTCCTTTTTGGGAGCTACAGATCGAATTTTGATCTGATTTTTTGCAGCATTGTTTAGAAAAATCATATCTTCGTGCTCACCAAATTAGAGAATTTTTTGCCAACGGAATATTTTTTAATAATTTTTTTAAGAAACGAAAATACGTAAATCCAGAAAAATAGAAAAACGTATCTAGGCATCGAATTTTGATCTGATTTTTTGCATGCACCCACATACTAATATAACTGACCTGTCCACCAAAAATCTCAGCCATCCTCCAAGGGATTGAATTTTAATGATTTTTTTACCAAAACATGGTAAAATCGGAAAATTCGTAAAAATGGAGGATGAAGGTCTCTCACCCCCAAAACTTCCCAGCATACTTAGGCATGTTAGAAGAGATGTTTGATCCAAGAAGTGCTAAAAAAAAAATTGAATGGTTCATAGTTGGTGCATAGTGGTCGGTCACGGTGGGTCGTGGTGCAAATCTGGTGGGTCGTGACTCAATTTCTGACCAGCCTTGGCTCAATTTCTGGTGGGTCGTGACTCAATTTCTGACCGAGCCAGCCAAATTTTCTGACCGAGGGTGACTCAATTTCTGACCGAGAGTGACTAAAATCATGACCGAGGCTGGCTCAATTTCTGACCGAGAGTGGCTCAATTTCTGACCGAGAGTGACTCAATTTCTGACCGAGAGTGACTCAAAAAATGACCGAGAGTGACTCAAATCATGACCGAGGCTGGCTCAATTTCTGACCGAGAGTGGCTCAATTTCTGACCGAGAGTGACTCAATTTCTGACCGAGAGTGACTCAAAAAATGACCGAGGCTGACTCAAATCATGACCGAGGCTGGCTCAATTTCTGACC
>NC_138527.1:13705791-13708291 GCF_000230855.2 Cajanus cajan
GAGCATAAACCGTCCCCCGGGTGGGTTAGGCAAGGTAGAAACTGGGCTAGATTTGGTGCAAATTTGGGCAATAATGATGATCAAAGGGAAAATGGGCTGGACGAGTTATAGGGTACGGCATATTTGGTGCAAACTCGATGAAGGATGGAAAAAGAAGAGAAAACCCACCAAAAATTAGCTCAAAAGAGCATAAACCGTCCCTCGGGTGGGTCAAGATGGCTTAAATCTGGCTAAACGAAGGCTGGAAAGGCCAAAATATGGGTTAGAATGATGATAGAACGAATCTGGAGTTTTTCGAAAATTTTCAAAAAAATCGGCCGAAGTCGGCCGAATTTTCGGTTTGATTCATGAAAAATTTTGATTCGAAATTTGCCACGGGAGAACACAACGCAGGCTTAGAAATGCCCACGGAGTGTGAGGGGAAGGCCCCGTGGCTCGCCCAGACCAGCCAAGGTGCGCTGGGTTTCTGCTGAGACACACCCTCCCCCTATAATAGGCTAATATGCAAAAGTGAATTTTGTACAAGTAGATACCTTTTTTCTGAGCAGACATAAGTTCCTTTTTGGGAGCTACAGATCGAATTTTGATCTGATTTTTTGCAGCATTGTTTAGAAAAATCATATCTTCGTGCTCACCAAATTAGAGAATTTTTTGCCAACGGAATATTTTTTAATAATTTTTTTAAGAAACGAAAATACGTAAATCCAGAAAAATAGAAAAACGTATCTAGGCATCGAATTTTGATCTGATTTTTTGCATGCACCCACATACTAATATAACTGACCTGTCCACCAAAAATCTCAGCCATCCTCCAAGGGATTGAATTTTAATGATTTTTTTACCAAAACATGGTAAAATCGGAAAATTCGTAAAAATGGAGGATGAAGGTCTCTCACCCCCAAAACTTCCCAGCATACTTAGGCATGTTAGAAGAGATGTTTGATCCAAGAAGTGCTCAAAAAAAAATTGAATGGTTCATAGTTGGTGCATAGTGGTCGGTCACGGTGGGTCGTGGTGCAAATCTGGTGGGTCGTGACTCAATTTCTGACCAGCCTTGGCTCAATTTCTGGTGGGTCGTGACTCAATTTCTGACCGAGCCAGCCAAATTTTCTGACCGAGGGTGACTCAATTTCTGACCGAGAGTGACTAAAATCATGACCGAGGCTGGCTCAATTTCTGACCGAGAGTGGCTCAATTTCTGACCGAGAGTGACTCAATTTCTGACCGAGAGTGACTCAAAAAATGACCGAGAGTGACTCAAATCATGACCGAGGCTGGCTCAATTTCTGACCGAGAGTGGCTCAATTTCTGACCGAGAGTGACTCAATTTCTGACCGAGAGTGACTCAAAAAATGACCGAGGCTGACTCAAATCATGACCGAGGCTGGCTCAATTTCTGACCGAGAGTGACTCAATTTCTGACCGAGAGTGACTCAAAAAATGACCGAGGCTGGCTCAATTTCTGACCGAGAGTGACTCAAAAAATGACCGAGGCTGGCTCAATTTCTGACCGAGAGTGACTCAAATCATGACCGAGGCTGGCTCAATTTCTGACCGAGAGTGACTCAATTTCTGACCGAGAGTGACTCAAATCATGACCGAGGCTGGCTCAATTTCTGACCGAGAGTCACTCAATTTCTGACCGAGAGTGACTCAATTTCTGACCGAGAGTGGCTCAATTTCTGACCGAGAGTGGCTCAAATCATGACCGAGGCTGGCTCAATTTCTGACCGAGAGTGACTCAAAAAATGACCGAGGCTGGCTCAAATTCTGACCGAGAGTGACTCAATTTCTGACCGAGAGTGACTCAATTTCTGACCGAGAGTGGCTCAATTTCTGACCGAGAGTGACTCAAAAAATGACCGAGGCTGGCTCAATTTCTGACCGAGAGTGACTCAATTTCTGACCGAGAGTGACTCAATTTCTGACCGAGAGTGGCTCAATTTCTGACCGAGAGTGACTCAAATCATGACCGAGGCTGGCTCAATTTCTGACCGAGAGTGACTCAAATCATGACCGAGGCTGGCTCAATTTCTGACCGAGAGTGACTCAAAAAATGACCGAGGCTGGCTCAATTTCTGACCGAGAGTGACTCAATTTCTGACCGAGGCTGGCTCAAAAAATGACCGAGCCTGGTTCAATTTCTGACCGAGGGAGACTTGAGCATCATGACCCACGGGTGACTTGAGCACCAATAACCCACCAACAATAAGACTCCAACATGACTTGGAGGCACCATCATGAACCCGCCCCGAATAAACCCACATCACTCGGGTGCCACCAACCCACGGATGACTTGGGCAACATCAACCCACCAAAAATAAGACTCCAACATGACTTGGAGGCACAATCATGAACCCACCACGAATAAACCCACATTATTCGGGCGCCACCAACCCACGGATGACTTGGGCACCATCAACCCACCAAAAATAAGACTCCAACATGACTTGGAGGCACAATCATGAACCCACCACGAATAAACCCACATTACTCGGGC
>NC_138527.1:13728291-13730791 GCF_000230855.2 Cajanus cajan
GACAAGGATGATGAGCAAATGAAAAATAGGCTAGACAAGTGATAGGGTAAGGCTTAATTGGTGCAAACTCGGTCAAGGTTGATAAACAAAAGGAAAACCCACCAAAAATTAGCTCAAAAGAGCATAAACCGTCCCTCGAGTGGGTTGGGAGAGATAGAAAATATGCTAGGTTTGGTGCAATTTTGGGCAAGGATTATGAATAGAGGGAAAATGGGCTGGACAAGTGAAAGGGTAGGTCATATTTGGTGTAAATTCGATCAGTGATGGTAAACAAAGGGAAAACCCACAAAAAATTAGCTCGTAAGAGCATAAACCGTCCCCCGGGTGGGTTAGGCAAGGTAGAAACTGGGCTAGATTTGGTGCAAATTTGGGCAATAATGATGATCAAAGGGAAAATGGGCTGGACGAGTTATAGGGTACGGCATATTTGGTGCAAACTCGATGAAGGATGGAAAAAGAAGAGAAAACCCACCAAAAATTAGCTCAAAAGAGCATAAACCGTCCCTCGGGTGGGTCAAGATGGCTTAAATCTGGCTAAACGAAGGCTGGAAAGGCCAAAATATGGGTTAGAATGATGATAGAACGAATCTGGAGTTTTTCGAAAATTTTCAAAAAAATCGGCCGAAGTCGGCCGAATTTTCGGTTTGATTCATGAAAAATTTTGATTCGAAATTTGCCACGGGAGAACACAACGCAGGCTTAGAAATGCCCACGGAGTGTGAGGGGAAGGCCCCGTGGCTCGCCCAGACCAGCCAAGGTGCGCTGGGTTTCTGCTGAGACACACCCTCCCCCTATAATAGGCTAATATGCAAAAGTGAATTTTGTACAAGTAGATACCTTTTTTCTGAGCAGACATAAGTTCCTTTTTGGGAGCTACAGATCGAATTTTGATCTGATTTTTTGCAGCATTGTTTAGAAAAATCATATCTTCGTGCTCACCAAATTAGAGAATTTTTTGCCAACGGAATATTTTTTAATAATTTTTTTAAGAAACGAAAATACGTAAATCCAGAAAAATAGAAAAACGTATCTAGGCATCGAATTTTGATCTGATTTTTTGCATGCACCCACATACTAATATAACTGACCTGTCCACCAAAAATCTCAGCCATCCTCCAAGGGATTGAATTTTAATGATTTTTTTACCAAAACATGGTAAAATCGGAAAATTCGTAAAAATGGAGGATGAAGGTCTCTCACCCCCAAAACTTCCCAGCATACTTAGGCATGTTAGAAGAGATGTTTGATCCAAGAAGTGCTCAAAAAAAAATTGAATGGTTCATAGTTGGTGCATAGTGGTCGGTCACGGTGGGTCGTGGTGCAAATCTGGTGGGTCGTGACTCAATTTCTGACCAGCCTTGGCTCAATTTCTGGTGGGTCGTGACTCAATTTCTGACCGAGCCAGCCAAATTTTCTGACCGAGGGTGACTCAATTTCTGACCGAGAGTGACTAAAATCATGACCGAGGCTGGCTCAATTTCTGACCGAGAGTGGCTCAATTTCTGACCGAGAGTGACTCAATTTCTGACCGAGAGTGACTCAAAAAATGACCGAGAGTGACTCAAATCATGACCGAGGCTGGCTCAATTTCTGACCGAGAGTGGCTCAATTTCTGACCGAGAGTGACTCAATTTCTGACCGAGAGTGACTCAAAAAATGACCGAGGCTGACTCAAATCATGACCGAGGCTGGCTCAATTTCTGACCGAGAGTGACTCAATTTCTGACCGAGAGTGACTCAAAAAATGACCGAGGCTGGCTCAATTTCTGACCGAGAGTGACTCAAAAAATGACCGAGGCTGGCTCAATTTCTGACCGAGAGTGACTCAAATCATGACCGAGGCTGGCTCAATTTCTGACCGAGAGTGACTCAATTTCTGACCGAGAGTGACTCAAATCATGACCGAGGCTGGCTCAATTTCTGACCGAGAGTCACTCAATTTCTGACCGAGAGTGACTCAATTTCTGACCGAGAGTGGCTCAATTTCTGACCGAGAGTGGCTCAAATCATGACCGAGGCTGGCTCAATTTCTGACCGAGAGTGACTCAAAAAATGACCGAGGCTGGCTCAATTTCTGACCGAGAGTGACTCAATTTCTGACCGAGAGTGACTCAATTTCTGACCGAGAGTGGCTCAATTTCTGACCGAGAGTGACTCAAAAAATGACCGAGGCTGGCTCAATTTCTGACCGAGAGTGACTCAATTTCTGACCGAGAGTGACTCAATTTCTGACCGAGAGTGGCTCAATTTCTGACCGAGAGTGACTCAAATCATGACCGAGGCTGGCTCAATTTCTGACCGAGAGTGACTCAAATCATGACCGAGGCTGGCTCAATTTCTGACCGAGAGTGACTCAAAAAATGACCGAGGCTGGCTCAATTTCTGACCGAGAGTGACTCAATTTCTGACCGAGGCTGGCTCAAAAAATGACCGAGCCTGGTTCAATTTCTGACCGAGGGAGACTTGAGCATCATGACCCACGGGTGACTTGAGCACCAAT
>NC_138527.1:13750791-13753291 GCF_000230855.2 Cajanus cajan
GATGATGAACAAAGCTAAAATGGGCTGGACAAGTGAAAGGGTAGGCCATATTTGGGGCAAATTCGGTCAGGAGTGGTAAACAAAGGGATAAAAAGTAGGCTAGGTTTGGTGCAATTTTGGGCAAGGATGATGAAGAAAGGGAAAATGGGCTGGAGAAGGGGAAGGGTAGGCCATATTTGGTGCAAATTCGAGCAAGGATGGTGAACAAAGGGAAAACCCACCAAAAATTAGCTCGTAAGAGCATAAACCGTCCCTTAGGTGGGTCGAGCAGGAAAGAAAGTAGGCTAGGTTTTGTGCAATTTTGGACAAGGATGATGAGCAAATGAAAAATAGGCTAGACAAGTGATAGGGTAAGGCTTAATTGGTGCAAACTCGGTCAAGGTTGATAAACAAAAGGAAAACCCACCAAAAATTAGCTCAAAAGAGCATAAACCGTCCCTCGAGTGGGTTGGGAGAGATAGAAAATATGCTAGGTTTGGTGCAATTTTGGGCAAGGATTATGAATAGAGGGAAAATGGGCTGGACAAGTGAAAGGGTAGGTCATATTTGGTGTAAATTCGATCAGTGATGGTAAACAAAGGGAAAACCCACAAAAAATTAGCTCGTAAGAGCATAAACCGTCCCCCGGGTGGGTTAGGCAAGGTAGAAACTGGGCTAGATTTGGTGCAAATTTGGGCAATAATGATGATCAAAGGGAAAATGGGCTGGACGAGTTATAGGGTACGGCATATTTGGTGCAAACTCGATGAAGGATGGAAAAAGAAGAGAAAACCCACCAAAAATTAGCTCAAAAGAGCATAAACCGTCCCTCGGGTGGGTCAAGATGGCTTAAATCTGGCTAAACGAAGGCTGGAAAGGCCAAAATATGGGTTAGAATGATGATAGAACGAATCTGGAGTTTTTCGAAAATTTTCAAAAAAATCGGCCGAAGTCGGCCGAATTTTCGGTTTGATTCATGAAAAATTTTGATTCGAAATTTGCCACGGGAGAACACAACGCAGGCTTAGAAATGCCCACGGAGTGTGAGGGGAAGGCCCCGTGGCTCGCCCAGACCAGCCAAGGTGCGCTGGGTTTCTGCTGAGACACACCCTCCCCCTATAATAGGCTAATATGCAAAAGTGAATTTTGTACAAGTAGATACCTTTTTTCTGAGCAGACATAAGTTCCTTTTTGGGAGCTACAGATCGAATTTTGATCTGATTTTTTGCAGCATTGTTTAGAAAAATCATATCTTCGTGCTCACCAAATTAGAGAATTTTTTGCCAACGGAATATTTTTTAATAATTTTTTTAAGAAACGAAAATACGTAAATCCAGAAAAATAGAAAAACGTATCTAGGCATCGAATTTTGATCTGATTTTTTGCATGCACCCACATACTAATATAACTGACCTGTCCACCAAAAATCTCAGCCATCCTCCAAGGGATTGAATTTTAATGATTTTTTTACCAAAACATGGTAAAATCGGAAAATTCGTAAAAATGGAGGATGAAGGTCTCTCACCCCCAAAACTTCCCAGCATACTTAGGCATGTTAGAAGAGATGTTTGATCCAAGAAGTGCTCAAAAAAAAATTGAATGGTTCATAGTTGGTGCATAGTGGTCGGTCACGGTGGGTCGTGGTGCAAATCTGGTGGGTCGTGACTCAATTTCTGACCAGCCTTGGCTCAATTTCTGGTGGGTCGTGACTCAATTTCTGACCGAGCCAGCCAAATTTTCTGACCGAGGGTGACTCAATTTCTGACCGAGAGTGACTAAAATCATGACCGAGGCTGGCTCAATTTCTGACCGAGAGTGGCTCAATTTCTGACCGAGAGTGACTCAATTTCTGACCGAGAGTGACTCAAAAAATGACCGAGAGTGACTCAAATCATGACCGAGGCTGGCTCAATTTCTGACCGAGAGTGGCTCAATTTCTGACCGAGAGTGACTCAATTTCTGACCGAGAGTGACTCAAAAAATGACCGAGGCTGACTCAAATCATGACCGAGGCTGGCTCAATTTCTGACCGAGAGTGACTCAATTTCTGACCGAGAGTGACTCAAAAAATGACCGAGGCTGGCTCAATTTCTGACCGAGAGTGACTCAAAAAATGACCGAGGCTGGCTCAATTTCTGACCGAGAGTGACTCAAATCATGACCGAGGCTGGCTCAATTTCTGACCGAGAGTGACTCAATTTCTGACCGAGAGTGACTCAAATCATGACCGAGGCTGGCTCAATTTCTGACCGAGAGTCACTCAATTTCTGACCGAGAGTGACTCAATTTCTGACCGAGAGTGGCTCAATTTCTGACCGAGAGTGGCTCAAATCATGACCGAGGCTGGCTCAATTTCTGACCGAGAGTGACTCAAAAAATGACCGAGGCTGGCTCAATTTCTGACCGAGAGTGACTCAATTTCTGACCGAGAGTGACTCAATTTCTGACCGAGAGTGGCTCAATTTCTGACCGAGAGTGACTCAAAAAATGACCGAGGCTGGCTCAATTTCTGACCGAGAGT
>NC_138527.1:13773291-13775791 GCF_000230855.2 Cajanus cajan
GCAAGAGCATAGACCGTCCCTCGGGTGGGTTGGGTAGTAAAGAAAGTAGGAAAGTATGGTGCAATTTTGGGCAACGATGATGAACAAAGGGCAAATTGGCTAGACAAGGGAAAGGGTAGGCCATATTTGGGGAAAATTCGGTTAAGGATGGTGAACAAAGGGAAAACCCACAAAAAATTAGCTCGTAAGAGCATAAACCATCCCTCGAGTAGGTTGGGAAAGATACAAACTAGGCTAGGTTTGGTGCAATTTTGGGCAAGGATGATGAACAAAGCTAAAATGGGCTGGACAAGTGAAAGGGTAGGCCATATTTGGGGCAAATTCGGTCAGGAGTGGTAAACAAAGGGATAAAAAGTAGGCTAGGTTTGGTGCAATTTTGGGCAAGGATGATGAAGAAAGGGAAAATGGGCTGGAGAAGGGGAAGGGTAGGCCATATTTGGTGCAAATTCGAGCAAGGATGGTGAACAAAGGGAAAACCCACCAAAAATTAGCTCGTAAGAGCATAAACCGTCCCTTAGGTGGGTCGAGCAGGAAAGAAAGTAGGCTAGGTTTTGTGCAATTTTGGACAAGGATGATGAGCAAATGAAAAATAGGCTAGACAAGTGATAGGGTAAGGCTTAATTGGTGCAAACTCGGTCAAGGTTGATAAACAAAAGGAAAACCCACCAAAAATTAGCTCAAAAGAGCATAAACCGTCCCTCGAGTGGGTTGGGAGAGATAGAAAATATGCTAGGTTTGGTGCAATTTTGGGCAAGGATTATGAATAGAGGGAAAATGGGCTGGACAAGTGAAAGGGTAGGTCATATTTGGTGTAAATTCGATCAGTGATGGTAAACAAAGGGAAAACCCACAAAAAATTAGCTCGTAAGAGCATAAACCGTCCCCCGGGTGGGTTAGGCAAGGTAGAAACTGGGCTAGATTTGGTGCAAATTTGGGCAATAATGATGATCAAAGGGAAAATGGGCTGGACGAGTTATAGGGTACGGCATATTTGGTGCAAACTCGATGAAGGATGGAAAAAGAAGAGAAAACCCACCAAAAATTAGCTCAAAAGAGCATAAACCGTCCCTCGGGTGGGTCAAGATGGCTTAAATCTGGCTAAACGAAGGCTGGAAAGGCCAAAATATGGGTTAGAATGATGATAGAACGAATCTGGAGTTTTTCGAAAATTTTCAAAAAAATCGGCCGAAGTCGGCCGAATTTTCGGTTTGATTCATGAAAAATTTTGATTCGAAATTTGCCACGGGAGAACACAACGCAGGCTTAGAAATGCCCACGGAGTGTGAGGGGAAGGCCCCGTGGCTCGCCCAGACCAGCCAAGGTGCGCTGGGTTTCTGCTGAGACACACCCTCCCCCTATAATAGGCTAATATGCAAAAGTGAATTTTGTACAAGTAGATACCTTTTTTCTGAGCAGACATAAGTTCCTTTTTGGGAGCTACAGATCGAATTTTGATCTGATTTTTTGCAGCATTGTTTAGAAAAATCATATCTTCGTGCTCACCAAATTAGAGAATTTTTTGCCAACGGAATATTTTTTAATAATTTTTTTAAGAAACGAAAATACGTAAATCCAGAAAAATAGAAAAACGTATCTAGGCATCGAATTTTGATCTGATTTTTTGCATGCACCCACATACTAATATAACTGACCTGTCCACCAAAAATCTCAGCCATCCTCCAAGGGATTGAATTTTAATGATTTTTTTACCAAAACATGGTAAAATCGGAAAATTCGTAAAAATGGAGGATGAAGGTCTCTCACCCCCAAAACTTCCCAGCATACTTAGGCATGTTAGAAGAGATGTTTGATCCAAGAAGTGCTCAAAAAAAAATTGAATGGTTCATAGTTGGTGCATAGTGGTCGGTCACGGTGGGTCGTGGTGCAAATCTGGTGGGTCGTGACTCAATTTCTGACCAGCCTTGGCTCAATTTCTGGTGGGTCGTGACTCAATTTCTGACCGAGCCAGCCAAATTTTCTGACCGAGGGTGACTCAATTTCTGACCGAGAGTGACTAAAATCATGACCGAGGCTGGCTCAATTTCTGACCGAGAGTGGCTCAATTTCTGACCGAGAGTGACTCAATTTCTGACCGAGAGTGACTCAAAAAATGACCGAGAGTGACTCAAATCATGACCGAGGCTGGCTCAATTTCTGACCGAGAGTGGCTCAATTTCTGACCGAGAGTGACTCAATTTCTGACCGAGAGTGACTCAAAAAATGACCGAGGCTGACTCAAATCATGACCGAGGCTGGCTCAATTTCTGACCGAGAGTGACTCAATTTCTGACCGAGAGTGACTCAAAAAATGACCGAGGCTGGCTCAATTTCTGACCGAGAGTGACTCAAAAAATGACCGAGGCTGGCTCAATTTCTGACCGAGAGTGACTCAAATCATGACCGAGGCTGGCTCAATTTCTGACCGAGAGTGACTCAATTTCTGACCGAGAGTGACTCAAATCATGACCGAGGCTGGCTCAATTTCTGACCGAGAGTCACT
>NC_138527.1:13785791-13788291 GCF_000230855.2 Cajanus cajan
CTAAACGAAGGCTGGAAAGGCCAAAATATGGGTTAGAATGATGATAGAACGAATCTGGAGTTTTTCGAAAATTTTCAAAAAAATCGGCCGAAGTCGGCCGAATTTTCGGTTTGATTCATGAAAAATTTTGATTCGAAATTTGCCACGGGAGAACACAACGCAGGCTTAGAAATGCCCACGGAGTGTGAGGGGAAGGCCCCGTGGCTCGCCCAGACCAGCCAAGGTGCGCTGGGTTTCTGCTGAGACACACCCTCCCCCTATAATAGGCTAATATGCAAAAGTGAATTTTGTACAAGTAGATACCTTTTTTCTGAGCAGACATAAGTTCCTTTTTGGGAGCTACAGATCGAATTTTGATCTGATTTTTTGCAGCATTGTTTAGAAAAATCATATCTTCGTGCTCACCAAATTAGAGAATTTTTTGCCAACGGAATATTTTTTAATAATTTTTTTAAGAAACGAAAATACGTAAATCCAGAAAAATAGAAAAACGTATCTAGGCATCGAATTTTGATCTGATTTTTTGCATGCACCCACATACTAATATAACTGACCTGTCCACCAAAAATCTCAGCCATCCTCCAAGGGATTGAATTTTAATGATTTTTTTACCAAAACATGGTAAAATCGGAAAATTCGTAAAAATGGAGGATGAAGGTCTCTCACCCCCAAAACTTCCCAGCATACTTAGGCATGTTAGAAGAGATGTTTGATCCAAGAAGTGCTCAAAAAAAAATTGAATGGTTCATAGTTGGTGCATAGTGGTCGGTCACGGTGGGTCGTGGTGCAAATCTGGTGGGTCGTGACTCAATTTCTGACCAGCCTTGGCTCAATTTCTGGTGGGTCGTGACTCAATTTCTGACCGAGCCAGCCAAATTTTCTGACCGAGGGTGACTCAATTTCTGACCGAGAGTGACTAAAATCATGACCGAGGCTGGCTCAATTTCTGACCGAGAGTGGCTCAATTTCTGACCGAGAGTGACTCAATTTCTGACCGAGAGTGACTCAAAAAATGACCGAGAGTGACTCAAATCATGACCGAGGCTGGCTCAATTTCTGACCGAGAGTGGCTCAATTTCTGACCGAGAGTGACTCAATTTCTGACCGAGAGTGACTCAAAAAATGACCGAGGCTGACTCAAATCATGACCGAGGCTGGCTCAATTTCTGACCGAGAGTGACTCAATTTCTGACCGAGAGTGACTCAAAAAATGACCGAGGCTGGCTCAATTTCTGACCGAGAGTGACTCAAAAAATGACCGAGGCTGGCTCAATTTCTGACCGAGAGTGACTCAAATCATGACCGAGGCTGGCTCAATTTCTGACCGAGAGTGACTCAATTTCTGACCGAGAGTGACTCAAATCATGACCGAGGCTGGCTCAATTTCTGACCGAGAGTCACTCAATTTCTGACCGAGAGTGACTCAATTTCTGACCGAGAGTGGCTCAATTTCTGACCGAGAGTGGCTCAAATCATGACCGAGGCTGGCTCAATTTCTGACCGAGAGTGACTCAAAAAATGACCGAGGCTGGCTCAATTTCTGACCGAGAGTGACTCAATTTCTGACCGAGAGTGACTCAATTTCTGACCGAGAGTGGCTCAATTTCTGACCGAGAGTGACTCAAAAAATGACCGAGGCTGGCTCAATTTCTGACCGAGAGTGACTCAATTTCTGACCGAGAGTGACTCAATTTCTGACCGAGAGTGGCTCAATTTCTGACCGAGAGTGACTCAAATCATGACCGAGGCTGGCTCAATTTCTGACCGAGAGTGACTCAAATCATGACCGAGGCTGGCTCAATTTCTGACCGAGAGTGACTCAAAAAATGACCGAGGCTGGCTCAATTTCTGACCGAGAGTGACTCAATTTCTGACCGAGGCTGGCTCAAAAAATGACCGAGCCTGGTTCAATTTCTGACCGAGGGAGACTTGAGCATCATGACCCACGGGTGACTTGAGCACCAATAACCCACCAACAATAAGACTCCAACATGACTTGGAGGCACCATCATGAACCCGCCCCGAATAAACCCACATCACTCGGGTGCCACCAACCCACGGATGACTTGGGCAACATCAACCCACCAAAAATAAGACTCCAACATGACTTGGAGGCACAATCATGAACCCACCACGAATAAACCCACATTATTCGGGCGCCACCAACCCACGGATGACTTGGGCACCATCAACCCACCAAAAATAAGACTCCAACATGACTTGGAGGCACAATCATGAACCCACCACGAATAAACCCACATTACTCGGGCGCCACCAACCCACGGATGACTTGGGCACCATCAACCCACCAAAAATAAGACTCCAACATGACTTGGAGGCACAATAATGAACCCACCACGAATAAACCCACATTACTCGGGCGCCACCAACCCACGGATGACTTGGGCACCATCAACCCACCAAAAATAAGACTCCAACATGACTTGGAGGCACAATCATGAACCCACCACGAATAAACCCACATTACTCGGGCGCCACC
>NC_138527.1:13808291-13810791 GCF_000230855.2 Cajanus cajan
GTCATATTTGGTGTAAATTCGATCAGTGATGGTAAACAAAGGGAAAACCCACAAAAAATTAGCTCGTAAGAGCATAAACCGTCCCTCGGGTGGGTTAGGCAAGGTAGAAACTGGGCTAGATTTGGTGCAAATTTGGGCAATAATGATGATCAAAGGGAAAATGGGCTGGACGAGTTATAGGGTACGGCATATTTGGTGCAAACTCGATGAAGGATGGAAAAAGAAGAGAAAACCCACCAAAAATTAGCTCAAAAGAGCATAAACCGTCCCTCGGGTGGGTCAAGATGGCTTAAATCTGGCTAAACGAAGGCTGGAAAGGCCAAAATATGGGTTAGAATGATGATAGAACGAATCTGGAGTTTTTCGAAAATTTTCAAAAAACGAATTTTCGGTTTGATTCATGAAAAATTTTGATTCGAAATTTGCCACGGGAGAACACAACGCAGGCTTAGAAATGCCCACGGAGTGTGAGGGGAAGGCCCCGTGGCTCGCCCAGACCAGCCAAGGTGCGCTGGGTTTCTGCTGAGACACACCCTCCCCCTATAATAGGCTAATATGCAAAAGTGAATTTTGTACAAGTAGATACCTTTTTTCTGAGCAGACATAAGTTCCTTTTTGGGAGCTACAGATCGAATTTTGATCTGATTTTTTGCAGCATTGTTTAGAAAAATCATATCTTCGTGCTCACCAAATTAGAGAATTTTTTGCCAACGGAATATTTTTTAATAATTTTTTTAAGAAACGAAAATACGTAAATCCAGAAAAATAGAAAAACGTATCTAGGCATCGAATTTTGATCTGATTTTTTGCATGCACCCACATACTAATATAACTGACCTGTCCACCAAAAATCTCAGCCATCCTCCAAGGGATTGAATTTTAATGATTTTTTTACCAAAACATGGTAAAATCGGAAAATTCGTAAAAATGGAGGATGAAGGTCTCTCACCCCCAAAACTTCCCAGCATACTTAGGCATGTTAGAAGAGATGTTTGATCCAAGAAGTGCTCAAAAAAAAATTGAATGGTTCATAGTTGGTGCATAGTGGTCGGTCACGGTGGGTCGTGGTGCAAATCTGGTGGGTCGTGACTCAATTTCTGACCAGCCTTGGCTCAATTTCTGGTGGGTCGTGACTCAATTTCTGACCGAGCCAGCCAAATTTTCTGACCGAGGGTGACTCAATTTCTGACCGAGAGTGACTAAAATCATGACCGAGGCTGGCTCAATTTCTGACCGAGAGTGGCTCAATTTCTGACCGAGAGTGACTCAATTTCTGACCGAGAGTGACTCAAAAAATGACCGAGAGTGACTCAAATCATGACCGAGGCTGGCTCAATTTCTGACCGAGAGTGGCTCAATTTCTGACCGAGAGTGACTCAATTTCTGACCGAGAGTGACTCAAAAAATGACCGAGGCTGACTCAAATCATGACCGAGGCTGGCTCAATTTCTGACCGAGAGTGACTCAATTTCTGACCGAGAGTGACTCAAAAAATGACCGAGGCTGGCTCAATTTCTGACCGAGAGTGACTCAAAAAATGACCGAGGCTGGCTCAATTTCTGACCGAGAGTGACTCAAATCATGACCGAGGCTGGCTCAATTTCTGACCGAGAGTGACTCAATTTCTGACCGAGAGTGACTCAAATCATGACCGAGGCTGGCTCAATTTCTGACCGAGAGTCACTCAATTTCTGACCGAGAGTGACTCAATTTCTGACCGAGAGTGGCTCAATTTCTGACCGAGAGTGGCTCAAATCATGACCGAGGCTGGCTCAATTTCTGACCGAGAGTGACTCAAAAAATGACCGAGGCTGGCTCAATTTCTGACCGAGAGTGACTCAATTTCTGACCGAGAGTGACTCAATTTCTGACCGAGAGTGGCTCAATTTCTGACCGAGAGTGACTCAAAAAATGACCGAGGCTGGCTCAATTTCTGACCGAGAGTGACTCAATTTCTGACCGAGAGTGGCTCAATTTCTGACCGAGAGTGACTCAAATCATGACCGAGGCTGGCTCAATTTCTGACCGAGAGTGACTCAAAAAATGACCGAGGCTGGCTCAATTTCTGACCGAGAGTGACTCAAATCATGACCGAGGCTGGCTCAATTTCTGACCGAGAGTGACTCAATTTCTGACCGAGAGTGACTCAAAAAATGACAGAGGCTGGCTCAATTTCTGACCGAGAGTGACTCAAATCATGACCGAGGCTGGCTCAATTTCTGACCGAGAGTGACTCAAAAAATGACCGAGGCTGGCTCAATTTCTGACCGAGAGTGACTCAATTTCTGACCGAGGCTGGCTCAAAAAATGACCGAGCCTGGTTCAATTTCTGACCGAGGGAGACTTGAGCATCATGACCCACGGGTGACTTGAGCACCAATAACCCACCAACAATAAGACTCCAACATGACTTGGAGGCACCATCATGAACCCGCCCCGAATAAACCCACATCACTCGGGTGCCACCAACCCACGGATGACTTGGGCAACATCAACCCAC
>NC_138527.1:13820791-13830791 GCF_000230855.2 Cajanus cajan
ATACTTAGGCATGTTAGAAGAGATGTTTGATCCAAGAAGTGCTCAAAAAAAAATTGAATGGTTCATAGTTGGTGCATAGTGGTCGGTCACGGTGGGTCGTGGTGCAAATCTGGTGGGTCGTGACTCAATTTCTGACCAGCCTTGGCTCAATTTCTGGTGGGTCGTGACTCAATTTCTGACCGAGCCAGCCAAATTTTCTGACCGAGGGTGACTCAATTTCTGACCGAGAGTGACTAAAATCATGACCGAGGCTGGCTCAATTTCTGACCGAGAGTGGCTCAATTTCTGACCGAGAGTGACTCAATTTCTGACCGAGAGTGACTCAAAAAATGACCGAGAGTGACTCAAATCATGACCGAGGCTGGCTCAATTTCTGACCGAGAGTGGCTCAATTTCTGACCGAGAGTGACTCAATTTCTGACCGAGAGTGACTCAAAAAATGACCGAGGCTGACTCAAATCATGACCGAGGCTGGCTCAATTTCTGACCGAGAGTGACTCAATTTCTGACCGAGAGTGACTCAAAAAATGACCGAGGCTGGCTCAATTTCTGACCGAGAGTGACTCAAAAAATGACCGAGGCTGGCTCAATTTCTGACCGAGAGTGACTCAAATCATGACCGAGGCTGGCTCAATTTCTGACCGAGAGTGACTCAATTTCTGACCGAGAGTGACTCAAATCATGACCGAGGCTGGCTCAATTTCTGACCGAGAGTCACTCAATTTCTGACCGAGAGTGACTCAATTTCTGACCGAGAGTGGCTCAATTTCTGACCGAGAGTGGCTCAAATCATGACCGAGGCTGGCTCAATTTCTGACCGAGAGTGACTCAAAAAATGACCGAGGCTGGCTCAATTTCTGACCGAGAGTGACTCAATTTCTGACCGAGAGTGACTCAATTTCTGACCGAGAGTGGCTTGTAGACCCCTAAAATTGTCCGGGTCGGAAATAAAGCTTGAAGACTCTCGAAGACTGAAGGATAATCAGCCAGAAGGACTCCTCGAAGGCCCTAGGAGGGTTCTCTGTAGGTCTAGAGGTCTTAGAATAGCTCAAAATAAGGAAGTGGAGGGAAAAAGCCCAATACGGCCGTACTGAACTTAATACGGCCGTATTGAAGCTTCAATACGGCCGCAGCGAAACTCAATACGGCGTATTGAAGTTTCTGAAACTTCAATACGGCCGTACTGAAGTCAATACGACCGTATTGACACTTCAATACGGTCGTACTGAAGTCAATACGACCGTATTGACACTTCAATACAACCGCAGCGAACTCAATACGGGCGCATTGAAATTTCTGAATTTCAATACGACCGTATTGAACTTCAATACGACCGTATTGAAGTTCAAAAATTTCAATACGGCCGTATTGCCCCTGTAGGCCGTATTGCGCCTATTCCCTATAAATATGACGTCAATTGGACGTCATTCCACACTTTTTTAGATAGTTTCAACCCTCTCCTTGAGTATTCTGGGGTTTTTGAGCAGTGTTCTGCCCTAGAAATCACTCGGAGAGTTGATCCGACGAAGTTCTTGAGCCCCGAGCCATTTTGCTTGAGGATCGAACCTAGTCGAGGGGAAATCTTTTTGATTCCCTTAGTTAAAATTTTGTTCTAGGAGAGCGAGGAGCGGGCTTGTAGAGCGAGGGAACGCCAAAACGCTTCCCAGTTCTTTGCAATATATAAAAGCACGCTTCAAGAGGTTTCCCTTCAATCCTTCCTTTTACTGCTTTCTGTGTGCATATTTAAACTGTCATCATGTAGATAGTCAATTTATAATTGCTTAGAATAAATAGGGGTAATTTAGTAATTTTACGCTGTTATTTTAGAAAATAATCTGTCATAGGGAACCCGAAAGGGGCGCTGTGGGGTGCTAACACCTTCCCCACGCGTAACCGACTCCCTTACCCAACTCTGGTTGTAGTGGCCAAAGTTGATTTTTAAATCAATTGCCTTATCCCTTTTTCCAATGTTTTGAGTAAAACATTGGTGGCGACTCCACGAACCCTCCTTTTATGAAAACCACTAATCCATGGAGGGTCCCGCTTGGGATTAACATGGATTAGTGAGCCTTTTAATAAAATTGCTCGTTTGACGAGGTCTCAGTTTGAGAATAAGCCATTCTAGCAATCCACTATTTTTAAACAAATAAACGAGTCCAACCATCCTTCGCGAATGCCGAAAGCCCCGTTTCGGGCCGGTGGCGACAGATGGCGACTCCGCTGGGGAAGCCTCGAGAGTCAGTCCCATTTAGTGACAGATTATTTTTAACAAATAATAGTTAAAATTACTTTATTACCCCTCACTTGTATGATAACATGATTTATTATATGGCTTTAAAATAACTGTTGTATGTTTAAATTCCGCAATTGATTGAAATACAAACTGTACACAAACCTTTGCACACAACAGTTCCCTCTATACCCGGGGGCATGAGTGATTAACCATAGGGAGTGGATGTTAGTACGGCCGGTTGTCGAATGGGTCTATAGGTGCCCGTAGACCGTTGTCGGAAAACATCACTCAAGGTGATAACCATGAACTTGAGTCCGACGGTGCGTTGGAACTTTCCATCGACCTACGACGAGAGGAATTGGGTCCCTATAATGGGGGCACCTTGGGGGCCTTGGACTGGTGAGAACAGTTAGAACCTACCTTGAATATGCACCATTTCTGCAGGATACCCCTACCTCGTGATTCGCTCGTGACTGTTCGTGGATGAGTGAATTGTTTGTGTAAATGTTTATGTGCAATTGTTTGTGCATTAATAAATAACCTCGTGATAAGGTCTAAAAATAATCCCCATGCATAAAAAACCATGACATGAGAGGAAAGACCATGTGCGAAAATATAACAAAAGTGAGGAGCATGTACATCATTACCAATAAGACATCATGCATCCTCATAAAAACATACATTTTAGGGTCACCAATACCTCTTGACATGAGTGAAAGAGACCCATGACTATAGAGATTCTCCGTTGGGGAGAAATCATAGATAAAGAAGGGTGGTAAACTTCTGTCTTAAAAAGGCAGCGCCTTAAAGATGGAGGTTTATCAAGCTCATGTTAAAGAGTGTATTCATTCCATAAAATAAACTAACTAAACATTCATTTTAGAAAGTGGCTGGTCATCTCTCTGTCCTTACGCGCGCACAGAAAATCAAGAAAATGGAAGCATTGGAGGAGCAAAACAAGAAGCTCACAACCGAGCTTTCACAGCTTAAAGAGCAGATGGCGCAAATGATGGAACTCATGCGTCATCACAACATCCATGATTCTCATCATAGTGATCATGGGTCCCATCATGAGGGAGAGGAGGAAGAGCATGAAAAAGATCCTCCAAACGCCGTACCTCTTGGGGCTGGAATTATGATCAAAGAGCCCGAGGTTTCAAAAGAACAATTCCACGCCCTAGAGGATCGGCTAAGGGCTATGGAGGGGCATGATTTTGACATCAAAGATGCCGCCGACATGTGCTTAGTGAGGGATATTCAATTCCCTCCCAAATTTAAAGTGCCAGATTTCCCGAGATACGTGGGATCGACTTGCCCCAAGAGTCATCTCACCATGTACTGCCGAAAGATGGCTGCATATGCCACAAACGAAAAGCTCTTGATTCATTGCTTTCAAGAGAGCTTGGCTGAAACTGCACTCAACTGGTATATGCAGCTAGATGGAAATCTAGTACACACATGGAGGCAGTTGGCCGACGCCTTTCTCAAGCGCTACAAATACAACATCGACCTAACACCCGATAGGTCAGATCTTCAAGCCTTGAGCAAGAATAATGATGAATCTTTCAAGGCGTACGCCCAACGTTGGAGGGAGTTGGCGGCACAGATAGAACCCCCGCTGTCAGATAAGGAGATGGTGTCCATATTCATCAACTCGTTGACTGGTCCCTATTACGATAAAATGATAGGGAACACAACGACACTCTTCTCGGACATCATCACTATTGGGGAGAGAGTGGAACAAGGATTGAAAAGTGGGAAGCTAGCTAAGCCTTCCCAATCATTCGAGGCTAAGAAGACCTTCAGGAAGAAGAATGAGGGAGGAGTCAATGCTATAACCATATCCTCGGCTTCTTCCACTTCGAAGTCAGGAAGATCGCAATTCATCCCTGTGAAGAAGTTTGATAAACTTCCGACCACTTATAGCGATCTCCTTCCGAAGCTAGTAGAAGCCAAACTTCTAGCTCATGTTCCACCAAGGAAGATCGACCCACCTTACCCCGATTGGTACAAGCCACAAGACAAATGTTTATACCATTCGGGGGCACCAGGGCATTCAACAGAGAGATGCCTAGCTCTCAAATACAAGGTCCAAAACCTTATTGATGCCGGGTGGGTCACCTTCGATTCGACAGCGCCCGACGTGAGCAAGAATCCTCTACCAAAGCAGGAGTAGAGAATGGCAAGCCACAATAGGGCCCCTTCATATTTTTCTTTTCTTTTAAGGGACTCATGATCAGTACCCGAGATCATGAGAACCTTTTCATGTAAATAAGGGTTTTACAGTTTTTTTAAAATATCAATAAAGAGGCATTTTTCACATTACTCTCTTTTTTGTTCTTTTCTCTCTTTCCCCATTAACATTAATAAATTCTAAACCTAAATAGAACCAATAAAATAATTATGTCTGTAATTGTTCGCTCTGACCGGGGTCCGAAAGTTGAGGATAAACGGGTTGAGTTGGACAGTGATGAGGAGACCATCTCTCCGGATCTGCAAAGATTGCTAGATCAAGAAACTCGTCTACTCCAACCATGTCAAGAGGAATTGGAGACCGTGAATTTGGGGCAGGGCCGAAAGATAAAAAAGGTCAATATTGGGACCCATATCGGTGATGAAATAAGGACACATGTTTCCGCTATGATTATAATAAAATCATTCTTCATTGCTTCTTTTCTTGCTTATAATAAAATTCTAAACCACATTATTTTTAGCCCTGTTTGAATAAACATGAATGAGGTTAAAATCATCTTAATAATAATAAACCCACATCATTTTTATGTGGAGGTGTGTGTGACAACTCGGAGCACCTTCCCTTGGCCTCGACAAGTGCCATCATGGGTAAAAAGAAATCTTTCAAAATAAAAGAAGCTCGGCAGGAAACCCAAAAAGGGGACTGCGCAAAAATAAGAGCAAAAGACCCGCTAGGAATCCCACGAAAGGGTGACCTAGGCAAAAGTTAGGGTTACAATAATAAACAAAAACAAAGGTCCGCTAAAACGCCACAAAAGGGTGTTTTAGGCAAAAATAAGGACAATCAAAAAACAAAAGAAATCCATGATGGTACCATGAACCAAATTCAAAAAGAAAGGTTCAAGGGAAGCTATCCAAGTTGTCGAATCACAACACGATTTTTTAACTTCATAAGTGTTTAATCAAACAAGCCTAAACACTTAAGCCTACCTTGGCCACCCATTCTTACAAAAACCATTTTTGAAAAAATAAATCCCCTCTAAAACACAAACTTCAGAATAAAAATATCTTTCTTTTCTTTTCTCTCTTGTCCCAAAAGATTTTAGGATAATCTAGTGGAAGCATGGAAAAATAAATCATCACTGATAATGGATCTAATCTGGATAATGAGATGGTGGAAGAACTGTGCCAAGAGTTCAAGATCCAACACCACAACTCTTCCCCATACCGACCAAAAATGAATGGGGCAGTCGAGGCAGCCAATAAGAATATCAAGAAGATAGTACAAAAGATGGTTGTCTCATTCAAAGACTGGCATGAGATGCTACCCTTCGCTCTCCATGGTTATAGGACTTCAGCACGTACATCCACAGGAGCTACTCCATTTTCCCTTGTTTATGGAATGGAGGCAGTTCTGCCTGTTGAAGTCGAAATACCTTCTCTGAGAGTAATCATGGAAGCAAAACTTTCCGAGGCAGAATGGGTTCAAAGTCGATACAACCAATTGAACCTTATCGAAGAAAAACGACTGAACGCCATATGCCATGGTCAAGCCTACCAAAGGAAGATCAAAAAGGCTTTCGACAAAAAAGTCCATCCTCGAATCTACCATGAGGGAGAGCTGGTGATGAAGAAATTGCTACCAGCTCAAAAGGACAAAATCGGAAAGTGGGCCCCAAATTACGAAGGACCATATGTGGTGAAGCGAGCTTTCTCCGGAGGAGCATTGATTCTCACAGACATGGACGGAGAAGAACTTCGATACCCAGTCAACGCTGACGTGGTAAAGAAGTATTATGCTTGAAGACGTTGCTTGCATCAGCCCGCTAGGATGAAAACCCAAAAAGGGCATCCTAGGCAAAAGTTAGGGCAAGACAAAAAGCCCGCCAGTACAATGGTACTAGGCAAAACAAAGGCAAAATTATCCCCGCTAGGACATGTCCTAGGCAAAAATTAGGGGCAAAAGAATAAGATATAAAAACAAAGCAAGCAACGATCACTTGAACCGAAAACCGAAAGGCGGTTCAAGTGATAATCTTCTAGAATCAAGCGTCTTGCAGTATCTACACTCCTAGCTCAGGCATCTCACCCGAAGCAATTAGGGGAACGGGAAGGGCGACAATTACAGATATAATTGTTTAAAGCTAAAATGTATATAGCCTACCCTGGCCAGCCATTCTTCGGAAATTCCCTTTGTAAATCTTTCTGTATAAACATTTGTAAATATCAATAAAATATCCATTTGTTTCTTTTCTCTCTTGACCATGTGATTATGCCTTTAAATTGGTATTTCTAAAAATTGTATGAGATTCCTTAATAATCGGTCAATAAAGAAAATTGGAGGGGTTCCTGTAAAATCCATAATCTCCTGCATAAAAGGCTCACAAAAATCCTCCCTCGCGTCTATGATAGAAACTCCTCCAAAAAAGAAGAGGATAGGGAGAGTCATTCATTTTTCTAAATAAAAGAACAAAAATAAAAACTTGCATCGCGTGCATCACACACATTAGTTGCACATTCAAAGACCTTATCATGAGGCAATTACATAAATTAGGAAAATAGAAAATTGCTTGTGTATGACAGCAGCAAGCAAAATACAAAGATTCAGAAAATCAACAGCATCATACAGAATAACTGAGCCTGGAGAGGCTTGCCGAAAGAATACTCTCAAAATAACTGAGCCTGGAGAGGCTCGCCGAAATAATACTCTCAGAATAATTGAGCCTGGAGAGGCTTGCCGAAATAATACTCGTACAGAATAATTGAGCCTGGAGAGGCTTGCCGAAACAATACTCCCACAGAATAATTGAGCCTGGAGAGGCTTGCCGAAATAATACTCCTACAAAATAACTGAGCCTGGAGAGGCTTGCCGAAATAATACTCTCTCATAAATTTAATTTCTTTAGCACTTTTAATTTCTGTACAGCAAAAGCCAAAAACATAAAAAAGGCAAAATACAGAAAAAGCCAAATCAGAAGAAAAGGCAAAATACAGAAAAAGCCGAAAATAAAAAAGGCAAGGATATAGAAAATCCAACAAACAATTTGTACCAAATAACTAAGCCTGGAGAGGCTTACCAAAATAATACTCCACATCCTCCACAGTATGCAGAATAACTGAGCCTGGAGAGGCTCGCAGAAATAATACTCCCCAGAGGGAACCTCAGCTCAAGCTCACGGAAAAATCCCCAGCGAGAGCTATCAAAGCAAAATCGACGCAATCCCCAATGGAAATGCGATCATCCAAACAATATATACAAGTCAAAGGACTTAACACTTCCTCAGTGGAAGATAGCTCTCCGACTCAAAGCACTGAGCGAGGCTAAGCCTGTAGAGGCTTCCTAAATAATACTCTGGGATACAATAAGATCCCCAAATCCCCAATCGCCTACTCAAGAGGCATCCCTGCAAAAAGGAGAAGAAAATCAAAAATATCAATAAGTATTCCCCAAGTGGAATCCGGCTCTTAGCCAAACATCGAACGTCAAGCCAATACGCCTAACAGAAGAGGCTAATCAAAATCAACGACGAAATCCCCCAGCGGATAACAGCCTACACAGAGGCAAAAATCAGAAAATCAAAAAGAGATACCCGAATAAGGATGAACCGGGATACTCCACCAACGTCAAAGGACGTCAGCCAAACATAAGGCATCGCTCAACTCAGAGAGAAAGAGCATCTGTGTCTACACCCCAAGGAGTCAGAAATTCCCCATGGGTACCAACAATGCAATGCAAGTTGGGGCACAGGAACCTGTGAATGACTGCACATCCCCTAGACGGATCCCTGCGTTATCCAGCCCTCAGTGGCACAAAATCAGAAAAAACCGTCGAAGCAGCATCGTGGACTGTGGAGACAAAATCATCTCAAAGCCTAAAAGGCAATACTCAGCTACCCAGTTGTCGAGAGCACCGAGGTATGCACAAGTCTGGAGAGACGGTACTCAAACGAAGTCTGGAGAGACAGTACTCAAACAAAGTCTGGAGAGACGATACTCAAACGAAGTCTGGAGAGACGATACTCAAACAAGGTCTGGAGAGACGGTACTCGAACAAGGTCTGGAGAGACGGTACTCAAACAAGGTCTGGAGAGACGGTACTCAAACAAGGTCTGGAGAGACGGTACTCAAACAGAGTCTGGAGAGACAGCACTCAAACAAGGTCTGGAGAGACAGTACTCAAGGTCTGGAGAGACAATACTCAAGGTCTGGAGAGACAATACTCAAGGTCTGGAGAGACAATACTCAGCCATCAGCGTCGTCAGAGGCACGTTGGTGTTAAACTTAGCTACCGAGGTTGTCAGAAGCGCCGAGGTATGCAACAACCTGGAGAGGCTACTCTATAATTTTCCACCGGAAGACGCTACAAGTCAGAAGGTTGGCACATCACCCGGACAATTGGGTCAACTCCTTTACTTGTCAGCCGGTACACCAAAAGACCGTCCGACTAAGTAAAGGGGGGGCAGCTGTAGACCCCTAAAATTGTCCGGGTCGGAAATAAAGCTTGAAGACTCTCGAAGACTGAAGGATAATCAGCCAGAAGGACTCCTCGAAGGCCCTAGGAGGGTTCTCTGTAGGTCTAGAGGTCTTAGAATAGCTCAAAATAAGGAAGTGGAGGGAAAAAGCCCAATACGGCCGTACTGAACTTAATACGGCCGTATTGAAGCTTCAATACGGCCGCAGCGAAACTCAATACGGCGTATTGAAGTTTCTGAAACTTCAATACGGCCGTACTGAAGTCAATACGACCGTATTGACACTTCAATACGGTCGTACTGAAGTCAATACGACCGTATTGACACTTCAATACAACCGCAACGAACTCAATACGGGCGCATTGAAATTTCTGAATTTCAATACGACCGTATTGAACTTCAATACGACCGTATTGAAGTTCAAAAATTTCAATACGGCCGTATTGCCCCTGTAGGCCGTATTGCGCCTATTCCCTATAAATATGACGTCAATTGGACGTCATTCCACACTTTTTTAGATAGTTTCAACCCTCTCCTTGAGTATTCTGGGGTTTTTGAGCAGTGTTCTGCCCTAGAAATCACTCGGAGAGTTGATCCGACGAAGTTCTTGAGCCCCGAGCCATTTTGCTTGAGGATCGAACCTAGTCGAGGGGAAATCTTTTTGATTCCCTTAGTTAAAATTTTGTTCTAGGAGAGCGAGGAGCGGGCTTGTAGAGCGAGGGAACGCCAAAATGCTTCCCAGTTCTTTGCAATATATAAAAGCACGCTTCAAGAGGTTTCCCTTCAATCCTTCCTTTTACTGCTTTCTGTGTGCATATTTAAACTGTCATCATGTAGATAGTCAATTTATAATTGCTTAGAATAAATAGGGGTAATTTAGTAATTTTACGCTGTTATTTTAGAAAATAATCTGTCATAGGGAACCCGAAAGGGGCGCTGTGGGGTGCTAACACCTTCCCCACGCGTAACCGACTCCCTTACCCAACTCTGGTTGTAGTGGCCAAAGTTGATTTTTAAATCAATTGCCTTATCCCTTTTTCCAATGTTTTGAGTAAAACATTGGTGGCGACTCCACGAACCCTCCTTTTATGAAAACCACTAA
>NC_138527.1:13840791-13843291 GCF_000230855.2 Cajanus cajan
GTACGGCATATTTGGTGCAAACTCGATGAAGGATGGAAAAAGAAGAGAAAACCCACCAAAAATTAGCTCAAAAGAGCATAAACCGTCCCTCGGGTGGGTCAAGATGGCTTAAATCTGGCTAAACGAAGGCTGGAAAGGCCAAAATATGGGTTAGAATGATGATAGAACGAATCTGGAGTTTTTCGAAAATTTTCAAAAAAATCGGCCGAAGTCGGCCGAATTTTCGGTTTGATTCATGAAAAATTTTGATTCGAAATTTGCCACGGGAGAACACAACGCAGGCTTAGAAATGCCCACGGAGTGTGAGGGGAAGGCCCCGTGGCTCGCCCAGACCAGCCAAGGTGCGCTGGGTTTCTGCTGAGACACACCCTCCCCCTATAATAGGCTAATATGCAAAAGTGAATTTTGTACAAGTAGATACCTTTTTTCTGAGCAGACGTAAGTTCCTTTTTGGGATCTACAGATCGAATTTTGATCTGATTTTTTGCAGCATTGTTTAGAAAAATCATATCTTCGTGCTCACCAAATTAGAGAATTTTTTGCCAACGGAATATTTTTTAATAATTTTTTTAAGAAACGAAAATACGTAAATCCAGAAAAATAGAAAAACGTATCTAGGCATCGAATTTTGATCTGATTTTTTGCATGCACCCACATACTAATATAACTGACCTGTCCACCAAAAATCTCAGCCATCCTCCAAGGGATTGAATTTTAATGATTTTTTTACCAAAACATGGTAAAATCGGAAAATTCGTAAAAATGGAGGATGAAGGTCTCTCACCCCCAAAACTTCCCAGCATACTTAGGCATGTTAGAAGAGATGTTTGATCCAAGAAGTGCTCAAAAAAAAATTGAATGGTTCATAGTTGGTGCATAGTGGTCGGTCACGGTGGGTCGTGGTGCAAATCTGGTGGGTCGTGACTCAATTTCTGACCAGCCTTGGCTCAATTTCTGGTGGGTCGTGACTCAATTTCTGACCGAGCCAGCCAAATTTTCTGACCGAGGGTGACTCAATTTCTGACCGAGAGTGACTAAAATCATGACCGAGGCTGGCTCAATTTCTGACCGAGAGTGGCTCAATTTCTGACCGAGAGTGACTCAATTTCTGACCGAGAGTGACTCAAAAAATGACCGAGAGTGACTCAAATCATGACCGAGGCTGGCTCAATTTCTGACCGAGAGTGGCTCAATTTCTGACCGAGAGTGACTCAATTTCTGACCGAGAGTGACTCAAAAAATGACCGAGGCTGACTCAAATCATGACCGAGGCTGGCTCAATTTCTGACCGAGAGTGACTCAATTTCTGACCGAGAGTGACTCAAAAAATGACCGAGGCTGGCTCAATTTCTGACCGAGAGTGACTCAAAAAATGACCGAGGCTGGCTCAATTTCTGACCGAGAGTGACTCAAATCATGACCGAGGCTGGCTCAATTTCTGACCGAGAGTGACTCAATTTCTGACCGAGAGTGACTCAAATCATGACCGAGGCTGGCTCAATTTCTGACCGAGAGTGACTCAATTTCTGACCGAGAGTGGCTCAATTTCTGACCGAGAGTGGCTCAAATCATGACCGAGGCTGGCTCAATTTCTGACCGAGAGTGACTCAAAAAATGACCGAGGCTGGCTCAATTTCTGACCGAGAGTGACCCGATTTCTGACCGAGAGTGACTCAATTTCTGACCGAGAGTGGCTCAATTTCTGACCGAGAGTGACTCAAAAAATGACCGAGGCTGGCTCAATTTCTGACCGAGAGTGACTCAATTTCTGACCGAGAGTGACTCAATTTCTGACCGAGAGTGGCTCAATTTCTGACCGAGAGTGACTCAAATCATGACCGAGGCTGGCTCAATTTCTGACCGAGAGTGACTCAAAAAATGACCGAGGCTGGCTCAATTTCTGACCGAGAGTGACTCAAATCATGACCGAGGCCGGCTCAATTTCTGACCGAGAGTGACTCAATTTCTGACCGAGAGTGACTCAAAAAATGACAGAGGCTGGCTCAATTTCTGACCGAGAGTGACTCAAATCATGACCGAGGCTGGCTCAATTTCTGACCGAGAGTGACTCAAAAAATGACCGAGGCTGGCTCAATTTCTGACCGAGAGTGACTCAATTTCTGACCGAGGCTGGCTCAAAAAATGACCGAGCCTGGTTCAATTTCTGACCGAGGGAGACTTGAGCATCATGACCCACGGGTGACTTGAGCACCAATAACCCACCAACAATAAGACTCCAACATGACTTGGAGGCACCATCATGAACCCGCCCCGAATAAACCCACATCACTCGGGTGCCACCAACCCACGGATGACTTGGGCAACATCAACCCACCAAAAATAAGACTCCAACATGACTTGGAGGCACAATCATGAACCCACCACGAATAAACCCACATTATTCGGGCGCCACCAACCCACGGATGACTTGGGCACCATCAACCCACCAAAAATAAGACTCCAACATGACTTGGAGGCACAATCATGAACCCACCACGAA
>NC_138527.1:13853291-13865791 GCF_000230855.2 Cajanus cajan
GACTCAATTTCTGACCGAGCCAGCCAAATTTTCTGACCGAGGGTGACTCAATTTCTGACCGAGAGTGACTAAAATCATGACCGAGGCTGGCTCAATTTCTGACCGAGAGTGGCTCAATTTCTGACCGAGAGTGACTCAATTTCTGACCGAGAGTGACTCAAAAAATGACCGAGAGTGACTCAAATCATGACCGAGGCTGGCTCAATTTCTGACCGAGAGTGGCTCAATTTCTGACCGAGAGTGACTCAATTTCTGACCGAGAGTGACTCAAAAAATGACCGAGGCTGACTCAAATCATGACCGAGGCTGGCTCAATTTCTGACCGAGAGTGACTCAATTTCTGACCGAGAGTGACTCAAAAAATGACCGAGGCTGGCTCAATTTCTGACCGAGAGTGACACAAAAAATGACCGAGGCTGGCTCAATTTCTGACCGAGAGTGACTCAAATCATGACCGAGGCTGGCTCAATTTCTGACCGAGAGTGACTCAATTTCTGACCGAGAGTGACTCAAATCATGACCGAGGCTGGCTCAATTTCTGACCGAGAGTCACTCAATTTCTGACCGAGAGTGACTCAATTTCTGACCGAGAGTGGCTCAATTTCTGACCGAGAGTGGCTCAAATCATGACCGAGGCTGGCTCAATTTCTGACCGAGAGTGACTCAAAAAATGACCGAGGCTGGCTCAATTTCTGACCGAGAGTGACTCAATTTCTGACCGAGAGTGACTCAATTTCTGACCGAGAGTGGCTCAATTTCTGACCGAGAGTGACTCAAAAAATGACCGAGGCTGGCTCAATTTCTGACCGAGAGTGACTCAATTTCTGACCGAGAGTGACTCAATTTCTGACCGAGAGTGGCTCAATTTCTGACCGAGAGTGACTCAAATCATGACCGAGGCTGGCTCAATTTCTGACCGAGAGTGACTCAAAAAATGACCGAGGCTGGCTCAATTTCTGACCGAGAGTGACTCAAATCATGACCGAGGCTGGCTCAATTTCTGACCGAGAGTGACTCAATTTCTGACCGAGAGTGACTCAAAAAATGACAGAGGCTGGCTCAATTTCTGACCGAGAGTGACTCAAATCATGACCGAGGCTGGCTCAATTTCTGACCGAGAGTGACTCAAAAAATGACCGAGGCTGGCTCAATTTCTGACCGAGAGTGACTCAATTTCTGACCGAGGCTGGCTCAAAAAATGACCGAGCCTGGTTCAATTTCTGACCGAGGGAGACTTGAGCATCATGACCCACGGGTGACTTGAGCACCAATAACCCACCAACAATAAGACTCCAACATGACTTGGAGGCACCATCATGAACCCGCCCCGAATAAACCCACATCACTCGGGTGCCACCAACCCACGGATGACTTGGGCAACATCAACCCACCAAAAATAAGACTCCAACATGACTTGGAGGCACAATCATGAACCCACCACGAATAAACCCACATTATTCGGGCGCCACCAACCCACGGATGACTTGGGCATGTAGACCCCTAAAATTGTCCGGGTCGGAAATAAAGCTTGAAGACTCTCGAAGACTGAAGGATAATCAGCCAGAAGGACTCCGCGAAGGCCCTAGGAGGGTTCTCTGTAGGTCTAGAGGTCTTAGAATAGCTCAAAATAAAGAAGTGGAGGGAAAAAGCCCAATACGGCCGTACTGAACTTAATACGGCCGTATTGAAGCTTCAATACGGCCATACTGAAGTCAGTACGGCCGTATTGACACTTCAATACAACCGCAGCGAACTCAATACGGGCGTATTGAAATTTCTGAACTTCAATACGACCGTATTGAACTTCAATACGACCGTATTGAAGTTCAAAAATTTCAATACGGCCGTATTGCCCCTGTAGGCCGTATTGCGCCTATTCCCTATAAATATGACGTCAATTGGACGTCATTCCACACTTTTTCACTCAGTTTTGACTCCCTCCTTGAGTATTCTGGGGTTTTTGAGCAGTGTTCTGCCCTAGAAATCTCTCTAGGAGTCGATCCGACGAAGTTCTGGAATTCTGAGCACTTAGCTTGGAGATTCGAACCTAGTCGAAGGGAAATCCTCCGGATTTCCATAGTCAAAAGTTTTTAGGAAGGAGCGAGCGAGCTTGTAGAGCGAGGGAACGCCAAAAAGCTTCCCAGTTTTACTCAATATATAAAAGCACGCTTCAAGAGGTTTCTTCTTAAATCCTTCCTTTTACTGCTTTCTGTGTGCATATTTAAACTGTCATCATGTAGATAGTTAATTTATAATTGCTTATAATAAATAGGGGTAATTTAGTAATTTTACACTGTTATTTTAGAAAATAATCTGTCATAGGGAACCCGAAAGGGGCGCTGTGGGGTGCTAACACCTTCCCCACGCGTAACCGACTCCCTTACCCAACTCTGGTTGTAATGGCCAAAGTTGATTTATAAAATCAATTGCCTTATCTCTTTTTCCAATGTTTTGAGTAAAACATTGGTGGCGACTCCACGAACCCTCCTTTTACGAAAACCACTAATCCATGGAGGGTCCCGCTTGGGATTAATATGGATTGGTGAATCATTTAATAAAATTGCTCGTTTGACAAGGTCTCAGTTTGAGAATACGTCATTCTAGCAATCCATATTTTTAAACAATTAAACGAGTCCAACCATCCTTCGCGAATGCCGAAAGCCCGTTTCGGGCCGGTGGCGACAGATGGCGACTCCACTGGGGAAGCCTCGAGAGTCAGTCCCATTTAGTGACGGATTATTTTTAACAAATAATAGTTAAAATTACTTTATTACCCCTTGCTTGTATGATAATATGTTTTATTATATGGCTTTAAATAACTGTTGTATGTTTAAATTCCGCAATTGTTTGAAATAAAAACTGCACACAAACCTTTGCACACAACAGTTCCCTCTATACCCGGGGGCATGAGTGATTAACCATAGGGAGTGGATGTTAGTACGGCCGGTTGTCGAATGGGTCTATAGGTGCCCGTAGACCGTTGTCGGAAAACATCACTCAAGGTGATAACCATGAACTTGAGTCCGACGGTGCGTTGGAACTTTCCATCGACCTACGACGAGAGGAATTGGGTCCCTATAATGGGGGCACCTTGGGGGCCTTGGACTGGTGAGAACAGTTAGAACCTACCTTGAATATGCACCATTTCTGCAGGATACCCCTACCTCGTGATTCGCTCGTGACTGTTCGTGGATGAGTGAATTGTTTGTGTAAATGTTTATGTGCAATTGTTTGTGCATTAATAAATAACCTCGTGATAAGGTCTAAAAATAATCCCCATGCATAAAAAACCATGACATGAGAGGAAAGACCATGTGCGAAAATATAACAAAAGTGAGGAGCATGTACATCATTACCAATAAGACATCATGCATCCTCATAAAAACGTACATTTTAGGGTCACCAATACCTCTTGACATGAGTGAAAGAGACCCATGACTATAGAGATTCTCCGTTGGGGAGAAATCATAGATAAAGAAGGGTGGTAAACTTCCGTCTTAAAAAGGCAGCGCCTTAAAGATGGAGGTTTATCAAGCTCATGTTAAAGAGTGTATTCATTCCATAAAATAAACTAACTAAACATTCATTTTAGAAAGTGGCTGGTCATCTCTCTGTCCTTACGCGCGCACGGAAAATCAAGAAAATGGAAGCATTGGAGGAGCAAAACAAGAAGCTCACAACCGAGCTTTCACAACTTAAAGAGCAAATGGCGCAAATGATGGAACTCATGCGTCATCACAACATCCATGAATCTCATCATAGTGATCATGGGTCCCATCATGAGGGAGAGGAGGAAGAGCATGAAAAAGATCCTCCAAACGCCGTACCCCTTGGGGCAGGAATTATAATAAAAGAGCCCGAGGTCTCAAAGGAACAATTCCATGCCCTCGAGGATCGGCTGAGGGCTATGGAGGGGCATGATTTTGATGTCAAAGATGCCGCCGATATGTGCTTAGTGAGGGACATTCAATTCCCTCCTAAATTTAAAGTGCCAGATTTCCCGAAGTACGTGGGGTCGACTTGCCCCAAAAGTCATCTCACCATGTACTGTCGCAAAATGGCTGCATACGCCACAAATGAAAAGCTCTTGATCCACTGCTTTCAAGAGAGCTTAGCTGAAACTGCACTCAACTGGTATATGCAGCTAGATGGAAATCTAGTACACACATGGAGGCAGTTGGCCGACGCCTTCCTCAAGCGCTATAAATATAACATCGACCTAACACCCGATAGGTCTGATCTTCAAGCCTTGAGTAAAAAGAACGATGAATCCTTCAAGGCGTACGCCCAACGTTGGAGGGAGTTGGCGGCACAGATAGAGCCCCCGCTGTCAGATAAGGAGACGGTGTCCTTATTCATCAACTCGTTGACTGGTCCCTATTACGATAAAATGATAGGGAACACAACGACACTCTTCTCGGACATCATCACCATTGGAGAAAGGGTGGAACAAGGACTTAAAAGTGGGAAGCTGGCTAAGCCTTCCCAATCATATGAAGCTAAGAAGGCCTTCGGGAAGAAGAAAGAAGGAGGAGTCAACGCTGTAACCATTGCTCCGTCTTCTTCCGCTTCGAAGTCAGGCAAATCGCAATACAACTCTGTGAAGAAGTTTGACAAACTTCCGACCACTTATAGCGATCTCCTGCCGAAGCTAGTGGAGGCGCGTCTCATAGCTTACATTCCACCAAAGAAAGTGAATCCACCCTACCCCGATTGGTACAATCCACAAGACAAATGTCTATACCATTCGGGGGCACAGGGGCATTCAACGGAGAACTGCCGAGCTCTCAAGTATAAGGTCCAAGACCTTATCGATGCTGGGTGGGTCACTTTCGATTCGACGGCGCCCGACGTGAGCAAGAATCCTCTACCGCAGCAGGAGTAGAGAGAAGGGCAAGCCATGATAGGGCCCCTCCACATTTTTTTCTTTTAGGGACTCATGATCAGTACCCGAGATCATGAGGACCTTTTCATGTAAATAAAGGGTTTTGTACAGTTTTACATACATATATCAATAAAAAGGCATTTTTCACACATTATTCTCTCATTTTGTTCTATTCTCTCTCTCTCATTAATATTAATAAACTCTAAACCTAAACAGAACCAATAAATAATTATGTCTGTGATTGCTCGCTCTGACCGGGATCCGAAAGCCGAGGGTGAATGGATTGAGTTGGACAGTGATGAGGAGACCATCTCTCCGGATCTGCAAAGACTGCTAGATCAAGAAGCTCGTCTACTCCAACCGAATCAAGAAGAATTGGAGACCGTGAATTTGGGGCAGGATCAAGAATTGAAAGAGGTCAACATTGGGACCCGTATCAGTGATGGAATAAAAACGCAATTGATTCAATTATTGAGGGAATACAAGGACGTATTTGCATGGTCGTACCATGATATGCCTGGGTTGGACTCCAACATCGTTGAACACAAGTTGCCCTTAAAAGAGGGGTTTCGACCCATTAAGCAAAAGCTTCGACGAATCAAGCCCGAATGGTCCTTAAAGATTAAGGAGGAGGTAGAAAAACAACTGGACGCGGGATTCTTGGTTGTATCCCAGTATCCTGAATGGCTGGCTAACATTGTGCCAGTCGTCAAAAAGAATGGGAAGGTTAGAGTGTGTGTTGATTATAGGGATTTAAATCGTGCCAGTCCAAAGGACGATTTTCCCTTGCCCCACATCGATACACTTGTGGATCACACCGCCACAAACACACTCTATTCCTTTATGGATGGATACTCGGGGTATAATCAAATCAAGATGAATATAGAAGACCGCGAAAAAACTTCTTTCATTACACCCTGGGGAACTTTCTGCTACAGGGTGATGCCTTTTGGACTTAAAAATGCGGGTGCCACCTACCAACGAGCGATGGTGACACTATTCCACGATATGATCCACAAAGAAATTGAAGTATACGTGGATGACATGATCGCGAAGTCAAAAGACGAGATGAACCATATTCAATGTTTGAGAAAATTATTCAATCGGCTTCGCAAGTATCAGCTTAAGCTAAATCCGGCTAAGTGTACTTTCGGAGTCCGGTCGGGTAAGCTTCTTGGGTTCATCGTCAGTGAAAAAGGCATAGAGGTGGACCCCGATAAAGTAAAGGCAATAATGGAAATGCCTCCTCCTAAAACTGAGAAAGAAATTAGAGGATTCCTCGGCAGGGTGAACTACGTCGCAAGGTTCATCGCACAGTTGACTGACACGTGCAAACCAATATTCAAGCTGTTGCGCAAGAATCATTCCGAAACTTGGGATGAGAATTGTCAACGAGCTTTTGACAAGGTCAAACAGTGCTTGGCCAATCCACCAGTATTGGTGCCACCTGTCGAGGGAAGGCCATTAATCCTCTATCTGACAGTGCTTGATGAGTCCATGGGAGCCGTGCTAGGGCAACAGGACGAAACTGGAAAGAAAGAACAAGCCATCTACTACCTGAGCAAAAAGTTCCTTGATTATGAAACCCGCTACACGCCATTAGAAAAAACTTGCTGTGCGTTAGCATGGGCAACACAAAGGCTCAGGCAGTATATGATAAGGCATACTACTTGGTTGGTTTCCAAAATGGATCCAATTAAGTATGTGTTCGACAAGCCAATAATCACTGGGAAGATCGCCCGATGGCAAGTACAATTATCAGAATTCGACATCATACATGTCACACAAAAAGCCATCAAGGGTAGTACCCTAGCTGATTACCTAGCACACGGGCCGACCAATGATTACCAATCCCTTCAGGATGATTTCCCCGATGAGCATGTAATGAGTATACAACACGAAGATCCCAAGGATGATACGTGGACCATGTACTTTGATGGAGCCTCCAACATGCTTGGACAGGGGATTGGAACAGTACTAATCTCCCCACAAGGAAAGCATATCCCCCTAACGGCAAGACTCAACTTCGACTGTACAAATAACATGGCCGAATACGAGGCTTGCGCGTTAGGAATCCAAGCAGCAATCAACAATGGTATCCTAAAGCTCAAAGTATTTGGAGATTCGGCTTTAGTCATTCACCAACTGCGAGGTGAATGGGAAGTCCGAAATCCTAAGCTGATACCATATGTTGAGCATATCAAAGACCTGATACAATTCTTTCAAATTGTCGTCTTTGAATATATCCCAAGGGAGGAAAATCAGTTCGCTGACGCCCTTGCCACACTATCATCGATGTTCGCCTTGGATAAGGAGCATGAAATGCCTATCATCAATATCCGGCGGCACGATAAGCAAGTGTTCTGCTTACTGATAGATGAAGCTGTTGACGATCATCCATGGTTCCATGACATCAAACAATATCTATCAAAAGGGGAATATCCTGATATGGCCAGCGATAATGATAAAAAGCATATCCGAAGAAGGGCCATGGGATTTCTGTTGATTGGAGAAACCCTCTACAAAAAGAATTATGACTCGGTCTTGTTGAGATGTATAGACCAAGTCGAAGCTCAAAATGTAATCAAAGAAATACATGAGGGGGTTTTCGGTACCCACATTCCCGGGCCTGCAATGGCTAAGAAAATCCTCAGAGCAGGATATTATTGGTCGACCATTGAAAGGGATTGTTACCAATACGTCCGGAAATGCCACAAGTGTCAAGCATATGCCGACAACATTCATGTCCCACCAACGCCACTCAATGTTTTGGCTTCACCATGGCCATTCGCAATGTGGGGCATGGATGTTATTGGACCCATCGAGCCAAAGGCATCCAATGGACATAGGTTCATCCTTGTGGCCATTGACTATTTCACCAAATGGGTAGAAGCGGCATCGTATGCTCATGTGACCCGAAAGGTGGTAACATCCTTCATCAGAAAGAATATCATATGCAGATACGGTATTCCCGATAAAATCATCACTGATAATGGATCCAATTTGAACAATAAGATGGTGGAAGAACTGTGCAAAGAGTTCAAAATTCAGCACCATAACTCTTCCCCATATCGACCAAAGATGAATGGGGCAGTCGAGGCAGCCAATAAGAATATCAAGAAGATAGTACAAAAGATGGTTGTCTCATTCAAAGACTGGCATGAGATGCTACCCTTCGCTCTCCATGGTTATAGGACTTCAGTACGTACATCCACAGGAGCTACTCCATTCTCCCTTGTTTATGGAATGGAGGCAGTTCTGCCGGTTGAAGTCGAGATACCGTCTCTGAGAGTAATCATGGAAGCAAAACTTTCCGAGGCAGAATGGGTTCAAAGTCGACACGACCAATTGAACCTTATCGAAGAAAAACGACTGAACGCCATATGCCATGGTCAAGCCTACCAAAGGAAGATCAAAAAGGCTTTTGACAAGAAAGTCCATCCTCGAGTCTACCATGAGGGAGAGCTAGTGATGAAGAAATTGCTACCGGCTCAAAAGGACAAAATCGGAAAGTGGGCCCCAAATTACGAAGGACCATACGTGGTAAAGCGAGCCTTCTCCGGAGGATCATTGATTCTCACAGACATGGACGGAGAAGAACTTCGATACCCAGTCAACGCTGACGTGGTAAAGAAGTATTATGCTTGAAGACGTTGCTTGCATCAGCCCGCTAGGATGAAAACCCAAAAAGGGCATCCTAGGCAAAAGTTAGGGCAAAACAAAAAGCCCGCCAGTACAAGGGTACTAGGCAAAACAAAGGCAAAATTATCCCCGCTAGGACACGTCCTAGGCAAAAATTAGGGGCAAAAGAATAAGATGCAAAAAGTAAAGCAAGCAACGATCACTTGAACCGAAAACCGAAAGGCGGTTCAAGTGATAATCTTCTAGAAGCAAGCGTCTTGCAGTATCTACACTCCTGGCTCAGGCATCTCACCCAAAACGATTAGGGGAACGAGAAAAGCGACAATTACAGATATAATTGTTTAAGCCAAAAATGTATAGCCTACCTTGGCCAGCCATTCTTCAGAAATTCCCTTTGTAAATCTTTCTGTATAAACATTTGTAAATATCAATAAAATATCCATTTGTTTCTTTTCTCTCTTGACCATGTGATTATGCCTTTGGGTTGGTTTTTCATAAAATTGTACGAAATTCCATTAATAATCGGTCAATAAAAGAAAATTGGAGGGGTTCCTGTAAAATCCATAATCTCCTGCATAAAGGCTCACAAAAATACTCCCTCGCGTCAATGACAGAAAGTCCTCCAAGAAGAAGAGGATAGGGAGAGCCACTCACTTTTCTAAATAAATGAACAAAAATAAAAAATTGTATTGCATTTGTGCATCACACACACATTAGTTGCACATTCAAAGACCTTATCATGAGGCAACTGCATAAAATAGAAAAATAGAAAATTGCTTGTGTATGACAGCAGCAAGCAAAATACAAAGATTCAGAAAATCAGCAGCATCATACAGAATAATTGAGCCTGGAGAGGCTTGCCGAAAGAATACTCTCAAAATAACTGAGCCTGGAGAGGCTCGCCGAAATAATACTCTCTCATAATAACTGAATTTAATTTCTTTAGCAATTTAAATTCTGTACAGCAAAAGCCAAAAACATAAAAAAAGGCAAAATACTGAAAAAGCCAAAAAAATAAAAAAGGCAAGGATACAGAAAATCCAACAATCAGTTTGCATAGAATAACTGAGCCTGGAGAGGCTTGCCGAAACAATACTCCTCATCCCCCACATCAAAGAATAATTGAGCCTGGAGAGGCTCGCAGAAATAATACTCCCCAGAGAAACCTCAACTCACGCTCTTGGACTCAAAATCCCCAGCAAGAGCTATCAAAGCAAGATCGACGACATTCCCAATGGAAGCACGATCACCCAAGCAGAATATCCAAGTCAAAGGACTTAAACTTCCTCAGTGAAGATAGCTCTCCAACTCAAGTGTCGAGTGAGGCCAAGCCTGTAGAGGCTTCCTAAATAATACTCTGGGATACATAAGATCCCCAAATCCCCAGTCGCCTACTCAAGAGGCATCCCTGCAGAAGGAGAAAAAAATAAAAAAATCAATAATCATTCCCCAAGTGGAATCTGGCTCTCAGCCAATCATTGAACGTCAAGCTGATACGCCTAACAGAAGAGGCTAATCAAAATCAACGACAAAATCCCCCAGTGGATAACAGCCTACACAGAGGCAGCAAAATCAGAAAACCAAAAGAGACACCCGAACAAGGATAACCGGGATACTCCACCAACGTCGAAAGGACGTCAGCCAATCATAAGGCACCGCTCACATCAGAAAGAGCATCTTTGTGTCTGCACCCAAAGGAATCAGAAATTCCCCAGTGGGAACCAACTACGCAATGGAAAGTTGGGACACAAGAACCTATGAGTAACTGCACATCCCCTAGACGGATCCCTGCGTTATCCAGCCCTTAGTGGCACAAAATCAAAAAAAACAACCGTCGAAGCAGCATCGTGGACTGTGGAGACAAAATCATCACGAATCCCTGGAAAGGAGATATTCACGCTACCCCCGTCGTCACAAACACGGAGGTATGCAGCTTCCGGCTCGGGCAATGAGCGAAGCTATCTCTGGAAAAGGGGTACTCACCGCTTACCGTTGTCACAAAGGTACTTAGCTTCCGGCTCAAACAAAGAGTGAAGCTAAGCCTGGAGAGACGGTACTTACAGCTTCCAGCTTGGGCAACAAGCAAAGCAAGGCCTGGAGAGGCAAAACTCACACTGTTCACCGCCGTCACAAAGGTATTTAGCTTCCGGCTCAAACAAAGAGTGAAGCTAAGCCTGGAAGGACAGTACTTACAGCTTCCAGCTTGGGCAACAAGCAAAGCAAAGCCTGGAGAGGCAAAACTCACACTGCTTACCGTTGTCACAAGGGTACTTAGCTTCCGGCTCGAACAAAGAGTGAAGTTAAGCCTGGGGAGGCGGTACTCAACCATCAGCGTCATCAGAGGCGCATTGATGTCCAACTTCCGGCTCGAGCGTCGAGTGAAGTTGACCTTGGAGAAGGTAAACTCAGCTACCGAGGATGTCAGAAGCGCCAAGGTATGCACCCACCTGGAGAGGCTACTCAACAATTTTCCGCCGAAAGACGCTACAAGTCAGAAGGTCGGCACAACACCCGGACAATTGGGTCAACTCCTTTACTTGTCAGCCGATACACCAAAAGGCCGTCCGACTAAGTAAAGGGGGGGCAGCTGTAGACCCCTAAAATTGTCCGGGTCGGAAATAAAGCTTGAAGACTCTCGAAGACTGAAGGATAATCAGCCAGAAGGACTCCGCGAAGGCCCTAGGAGGGTTCTCTGTAGGTCTAGAGGTCTTAGAATAGCTCAAAATAAAGAAGTGGAGGGAAAAAGCCCAATACGGCCGTACTGAACTTAATACGGCCGTATTGAAGCTTCAATACGGCCATACTGAAGTCAGTACGACCGTATTGACACTTCAATACAACCGCAGCGAACTCAATACGGGCGTATTGAAATTTCTGAACTTCAATACGACCGTATTGAACTTCAATACGACCGTATTGAAGTTCAAAAATTTCAATACGGCCGTATTGCCCCTGTAGGCCGTATTGCGCCTATTCCCTATAAATATGACGTCAATTGGACGTCATTCCACACTTTTTCACTCAGTTTTGACTCCCTCCTTGAGTATTCTGGGGTTTTTGAGCAGTGTTCTGCCCTAGAAATCTCTCTAGGAGTCGATCCGACGAAGTTCTGGAATTCTGAGCACTTAGCTTGGAGATTCGAACCTAGTCGAAGGGAAATCCTCCGGATTTCCATAGTCAAAAGTTTTTAGGAAGGAGCGAGCGAGCTTGTAGAGCGAGGGAACGCCAAAAAGCTTCCCAGTTTTACTCAATATATAAAAGCACGCTTCAAGAGGTTTCTTCTTAAATCCTTCCTTTTACTGCTTTCTGTGTGCATATTTAAACTGTCATCATGTAGATAGTTAATTTATAATTGCTTATAATAAATAGGGGTAATTTAGTAAATTTACACTGTTATTTTAGAAAATAATCTGTCATAGGGAACCCGAAAGGGGCGCTGTGGGGTGCTAACACCTTCCCCACGCGTAACCGACTCCCTTACCCAACTCTGGTTGTAATGGCCAAAGTTGATTTATAAAATCAATTGCCTTATCTCTTTTTCCAATGTTTTGAGTAAAACATTGGTGGCGACTCCACGAACCCTCCTTTTACGAAAACCACTAATCCATGGAGGGTCCCGCTTGGGATTAATATGGATTGGTGAATCATTTAATAAAATTGCTCGTTTGACAAGGTCTCAGTTTGAGAATACGTCATTCTAGCAATCCATATTTTTAAACAATTAAACGAGTCCAACCATCCTTCGCGAATGCCGAAAGCCCGTTTCGGGCCGGTGGCGACAGGGCACCATCAACCCACCAAAAATAAGACTCCAACATGACTTGGAGGCACAATCATGAACCCACCACGAATAAACCCACATTACTCGGGCGCCACCAACCCACGGATGACTTGGGCACCATCAACCCACCAAAAATAAGACTCCAACATGACTTGGAGGCACAATAATGAACCCACCACGAATAAACCCACA
>NC_138527.1:13885791-13888291 GCF_000230855.2 Cajanus cajan
CCCTTAGGTGGGTCGAGCAGGAAAGAAAGTAGGCTAGGTTTTGTGCAATTTTGGACAAGGATGATGAGCAAATGAAAAATAGGCTAGACAAGTGATAGGGTAAGGCTTAATTGGTGCAAACTCGGTCAAGGTTGATAAACAAAAGGAAAACCCACCAAAAATTAGCTCAAAAGAGCATAAACCGTCCCTCGAGTGGGTTGGGAGAGATAGAAAATATGCTAGGTTTGGTGCAATTTTGGGCAAGGATTATGAATAGAGGGAAAATGGGCTGGACAAGTGAAAAGGTAGGTCATATTTGGTGTAAATTCGATCAGTGATGGTAAACAAAGGGAAAACCCACAAAAAATTAGCTCGTAAGAGCATAAACCGTCCCTCGGGTGGGTTAGGCAAGGTAGAAACTGGGCTAGATTTGGTGCAAATTTGGGCAATAATGATGATCAAAGGGAAAATGGGCTGGACGAGTTATAGGGTACGGCATATTTGGTGCAAACTCGATGAAGGATGGAAAAAGAAGAGAAAACCCACCAAAAATTAGCTCAAAAGAGCATAAACCGTCCCTCGGGTGGGTCAAGATGGCTTAAATCTGGCTAAACGAAGGCTGGAAAGGCCAAAATATGGGTTAGAATGATGATAGAACGAATCTGGAGTTTTTCGAAAATTTTCAAAAAAATCGGCCGAAGTCGGCCGAATTTTCGGTTTGATTCATGAAAAATTTTGATTCGAAATTTGCCACGGGAGAACACAACGCAGGCTTAGAAATGCCCACGGAGTGTGAGGGGAAGGCCCCGTGGCTCGCCCAGACCAACCAAGGTGCGCTGGGTTTCTGCTGAGACACACCCTCCCCCTATAATAGGCTAATATGCAAAAGTGAATTTTGTACAAGTAGATACCTTTTTTCTGAGCAGACATAAGTTCCTTTTTGGGAGCTACAGATCGAATTTTGATCTGATTTTTTGCAGCATTGTTTAGAAAAATCATATCTTCGTGCTCACCAAATTAGAGAATTTTTTGCCAACGGAATATTTTTTAATAATTTTTTTAAGAAACGAAAATACGTAAATCCAGAAAAATAGAAAAACGTATCTAGGCATCGAATTTTGATCTGATTTTTTGCATGCACCCACATACTAATATAACTGACCTGTCCACCAAAAATCTCAGCCATCCTTCAAGGGATTGAATTTTAATGATTTTTTTACCAAAACATGGTAAAATCGGAAAATTCGTAAAAATGGAGGATGAAGGTCTCTCACCCCCAAAACTTCCCAGCATACTTAGGCATGTTAGAAGAGATGTTTGATCCAAGAAGTGCTCAAAAAAAAATTGAATGGTTCATAGTTGGTGCATAGTGGTCGGTCACGGTGGGTCGTGGTGCAAATCTGGTGGGTCGTGACTCAATTTCTGACCAGCCTTGGCTCAATTTCTGGTGGGTCGTGACTCAATTTCTGACCGAGCCAGCCAAATTTTCTGACCGAGGGTGACTCAATTTCTGACCGAGAGTGACTAAAATCATGACCGAGGCTGGCTCAATTTCTGACCGAGAGTGGCTCAATTTCTGACCGAGAGTGACTCAATTTCTGACCGAGAGTGACTCAAAAAATGACCGAGAGTGACTCAAATCATGACCGAGGCTGGCTCAATTTCTGACCGAGAGTGGCTCAATTTCTGACCGAGAGTGACTCAATTTCTGACCGAGAGTGACTCAAAAAATGACCGAGGCTGACTCAAATCATGACCGAGGCTGGCTCAATTTCTGACCGAGAGTGACTCAATTTCTGACCGAGAGTGACTCAAAAAATGACCGAGGCTGGCTCAATTTCTGACCGAGAGTGACTCAAAAAATGACCGAGGCTGGCTCAATTTCTGACCGAGAGTGACTCAAATCATGACCGAGGCTGGCTCAATTTCTGACCGAGAGTGACTCAATTTCTGACCGAGAGTGACTCAAATCATGACCGAGGCTGGCTCAATTTCTGACCGAGAGTCACTCAATTTCTGACCGAGAGTGACTCAATTTCTGACCGAGAGTGGCTCAATTTCTGACCGAGAGTGGCTCTAATCATGACCGAGGCTGGCTCAATTTCTGACCGAGAGTGACTCAAAAAATGACCGAGGCTGGCTCAATTTCTGACCGAGAGTGACTCAATTTCTGACCGAGAGTGACTCAATTTCTGACCGAGAGTGGCTCAATTTCTGACCGAGAGTGACTCAAAAAATGACCGAGGCTGGCTCAATTTCTGACCGAGAGTGACTCAATTTCTGACCGAGAGTGACTCAATTTCTGACCGAGAGTGGCTCAATTTCTGACCGAGAGTGACTCAAATCATGACCGAGGCTGGCTCAATTTCTGACCGAGAGTGACTCAAAAAATGACCGAGGCTGGCTCAATTTCTGACCGAGACTGACTCAAATCATGACCGAGGCTGGCTCAATTTCTGACCGAGAGTGACTCAAATCATGACCGAGGCTGGCTCAATTTCTAACCGAGAGTGACTCAATT
>NC_138527.1:13895791-13910791 GCF_000230855.2 Cajanus cajan
GGCAACAAAATCTCATGAACAATAGGCAACCCGTATCACAACTCATCCAACATCAACTATAGGAAGAGGATAATTAGCTTTGGACTAATCAAAATACCGAATTCCAACAAAATGTAACGACCATCAACACCATCCAAAAGTTGAATGGGCAAGACCAAGCATGCAACCATCTCAAACCGAGAGGCCAAAATTCAACCGAAATGATCACTTAGGCAATCAACCATTATATTTACCGAGAGGAACAAAATCCAAGAAAGAAAGAAGGCTAGGTTTGGTGCAATTTTGTACAAAGGCAATGAACAAAGGGAAAATGGGATGGAAAAGTGATAGAATAGGCCATATTTGGTGCAAATTCAGGCAAGGATGGTGAACAAAGGGAAAACCCACCAAAAGTTAGCTCGCAAGAGCATAGACCGTCCCTCGGGTGGGTTGGGTAGTAAAGAAAGTAGGAAAGTATGGTGCAATTTTGGGCAACGATGATGAACAAAGGGCAAATTGGCTAGACAAGGGAAAGGGTAGGCCATATTTGGGGAAAATTCGGTTAAGGATGGTGAACAAAGGGAAAACCCACAAAAAATTAGCTCGTAAGAGCATAAACCATCCCTCGAGTAGGTTGGGAAAGATACAAACTAGGCTAGGTTTGGTGCAATTTTGGGCAAGGATGATGAACAAAGCTAAAATGGGCTGGACAAGTGAAAGGGTAGGCCATATTTGGGGCAAATTCGGTCAGGAGTGGTAAACAAAGGGATAAAAAGTAGGCTAGGTTTGGTGCAATTTTGGGCAAGGATGATGAAGAAAGGGAAAATGGGCTGGAGAAGGGGAAGGGTAGGCCATATTTGGTGCAAATTCGAGCAAGGATGGTGAACAAAGGGAAAACCCACCAAAAATTAGCTCGTAAGAGCATAAACCGTCCCTTAGGTGGGTCGAGCAGGAAAGAAAGTAGGCTAGGTTTTGTGCAATTTTGGACAAGGATGATGAGCAAATGAAAAATAGGCTAGACAAGTGATAGGGTAAGGCTTAATTGGTGCAAACTCGGTCAAGGTTGATAAACAAAAGGAAAACCCACCAAAAATTAGCTCAAAAGAGCATAAACCGTCCCTCGAGTGGGTTGGGAGAGATAGAAAATATGCTAGGTTTGGTGCAATTTTGGGCAAGGATTATGAATAGAGGGAAAATGGGCTGGACAAGTGAAAGGGTAGGTCATATTTGGTGTAAATTCGATCAGTGATGGTAAACAAAGGGAAAACCCACAAAAAATTAGCTCGTAAGAGCATAAACCGTCCCTCGGGTGGGTTAGGCAAGGTAGAAACTGGGCTAGATTTGGTGCAAATTTGGGCAATAATGATGATCAAAGGGAAAATGGGCTGGACGAGTTATAGGGTACGGCATATTTGGTGCAAACTCGATGAAGGATGGAAAAAGAAGAGAAAACCCACCAAAAATTAGCTCAAAAGAGCATAAACCGTCCCTCGGGTGGGTCAAGATGGCTTAAATCTGGCTAAACGAAGGCTGGAAAGGCCAAAATATGGGTTAGAATGATGATAGAACGAATCTGGAGTTTTTCGAAAATTTTCAAAAAAATCGGCCGAAGTCGGCCGAATTTTCGGTTTGATTCATGAAAAATTTTGATTCGAAATTTGCCACGGGAGAACACAACGCAGGCTTAGAAATGCCCACGGAGTGTGAGGGGAAGGCCCCGTGGCTCGCCCAGACCAGCCAAGGTGCGCTGGGTTTCTGCTGAGACACACCCTCCCCCTATAATAGGCTAATATGCAAAAGTGAATTTTGTACAAGTAGATACCTTTTTTCTGAGCAGACATAAGTTCCTTTTTGGGAGCTACAGATCGAATTTTGATCTGATTTTTTGCAGCATTGTTTAGAAAAATCATATCTTCGTGCTCACCAAATTAGAGAATTTTTTGCCAACGGAATATTTTTTAATAATTTTTTTAAGAAACGAAAATACGTAAATCCAGAAAAATAGAAAAACGTATCTAGGCATCGAATTTTGATCTGATTTTTTGCATGCACCCACATACTAATATAACTGACCTGTCCACCAAAAATCTCAGCCATCCTCCAAGGGATTGAATTTTAATGATTTTTTTACCAAAACATGGTAAAATCGGAAAATTCGTAAAAATGGAGGATGAAGGTCTCTCACCCCCAAAACTTCCCAGCATACTTAGGCATGTTAGAAGAGATGTTTGATCCAAGAAGTGCTCAAAAAAAAATTGAATGGTTCATAGTTGGTGCATAGTGGTCGGTCACGGTGGGTCGTGGTGCAAATCTGGTGGGTCGTGACTCAATTTCTGACCAGCCTTGGCTCAATTTCTGGTGGGTCGTGACTCAATTTCTGACCGAGCCAGCCAAATTTTCTGACCGAGGGTGACTCAATTTCTGACCGAGAGTGACTAAAATCATGACCGAGGCTGGCTCAATTTCTGACCGAGAGTGGCTCAATTTCTGACCGAGAGTGACTCAATTTCTGACCGAGAGTGACTCAAAAAATGACCGAGAGTGACTCAAATCATGACCGAGGCTGGCTCAATTTCTGACCGAGAGTGGCTCAATTTCTGACCGAGAGTGACTCAATTTCTGACCGAGAGTGACTCAAAAAATGACCGAGGCTGACTCAAATCATGACCGAGGCTGGCTCAATTTCTGACCGAGAGTGACTCAATTTCTGACCGAGAGTGACTCAAAAAATGACCGAGGCTGGCTCAATTTCTGACCGAGAGTGACTCAAAAAATGACCGAGGCTGGCTCAATTTCTGACCGAGAGTGACTCAAATCATGACCGAGGCTGGCTCAATTTCTGACCGAGAGTGACTCAATTTCTGACCGAGAGTGACTCAAATCATGACCGAGGCTGGCTCAATTTCTGACCGAGAGTCACTCAATTTCTGACCGAGAGTGACTCAATTTCTGACCGAGAGTGGCTCAATTTCTGACCGAGAGTGGCTCAAATCATGACCGAGGCTGGCTCAATTTCTGACCGAGAGTGACTCAAAAAATGACCGAGGCTGGCTCAATTTCTGACCGAGAGTGACTCAATTTCTGACCGAGAGTGACTCAATTTCTGACCGAGAGTGGCTCAATTTCTGACCGAGAGTGACTCAAAAAATGACCGAGGCTGGCTCAATTTCTGACCGAGAGTGACTCAATTTCTGACCGAGAGTGACTCAATTTCTGACCGAGAGTGGCTCAATTTCTGACCGAGAGTGACTCAAATCATGACCGAGGCTGGCTCAATTTCTGACCGAGAGTGACTCAAATCATGACCGAGGCTGGCTCAATTTCTGACCGAGAGTGACTCAAAAAATGACCGAGGCTGGCTCAATTTCTGACCGAGAGTGACTCAATTTCTGACCGAGGCTGGCTCAAAAAATGACCGAGCCTGGTTCAATTTCTGACCGAGGGAGACTTGAGCATCATGACCCACGGGTGACTTGAGCACCAATAACCCACCAACAATAAGACTCCAACATGACTTGGAGGCACCATCATGAACCCGCCCCGAATAAACCCACATCACTCGGGTGCCACCAACCCACGGATGACTTGGGCAACATCAACCCACCAAAAATAAGACTCCAACATGACTTGGAGGCACAATCATGAACCCACCACGAATAAACCCACATTATTCGGGCGCCACCAACCCACGGATGACTTGGGCACCATCAACCCACCAAAAATAAGACTCCAACATGACTTGGAGGCACAATCATGAACCCACCACGAATAAACCCACATTACTCGGGCGCCACCAACCCACGGATGACTTGGGCACCATCAACCCACCAAAAATAAGACTCCAACATGACTTGGAGGCACAATAATGAACCCACCACGAATAAACCCACATTACTCGGGCGCCACCAACCCACGGATGACTTGGGCACCATCAACCCACCAAAAATAAGACTCCAACATGACTTGGAGGCACAATCATGAACCCACCACGAATAAACCCACATTACTCGGGCGCCACCAACCCACGGATGACTTGGGCACCATCAACCCACCAACAATAAGACTCCAACATGATTTGGAGGCACCATCATGAACCCACCACGAATAAACCCACATCACTCGGGCGCCACCAACCCACGGATGACATGGGCAACACGAACCCACCAGCAATAACACGACAACATGACTTGGAGGCACCTTCATGGAACCCACAACTAAAAGCCACACAAGACTTGGCAACATTCAACCCACCACCAATAACCACACAAGTATTGGCGTCAACATGAACCCACCAACCATAATATGCACGACTTGGGGCCACCGTACGCAAACCACCATCAAAATCAACCAACAATAAATCACATGACCTGCGGGCACCACCAACCCACCAGCCATAATGACCCACATCACTTGAGGCCACCATCAACCCACCAATAGTTACACAGCACTTGTGTACCAATAATCCACACAAGACTTGGGGCCACCATCAAAATCCACCAACAATAACACAACACCTGGGTACCAGTAATCCATACAAGACTTGGGGGAACCATCAATCCACAAACAATCTATCACATGACTTGGGACACCGTCAAGGCACTAGTAATAACACATGACTTGGGGGAACCATCAACAGACGAACAATAACTCACATGACTTGTGGAAACCATCAACCCACCGATAACTCATGACTTGGGGGAACCATCAACAGACGAACAATAACTCACGACTTGTGGAAACCATCAACCCACCAATAATAACTCATGACTTGGGACACCATCAACGAGTCAATAATAACATGAATTGGGGCACCATCAAAACCCACCAACAATAAATCACAACTAGGGGGCACCAACAATCCACCAAAGACTTGGGCAACAAACACGTGCCGCCAATCGCATAGTCATGTCCCTTCACAAAAAAAATTGCAACCTCAATATTAGGACATGCAAGTAACTTAGATATTATTTTAGGTGGGAGGGACGAATCAGAGCGACAAGGGCTGAATCTCAGTGGATCGTGGCAGCAAGGCCACTCTGCCACTTACAATACCCCGTCGCGTATTTAAGTCGTCTGCAAAGGATTCTACCCGTCGCTCGATGGGAATTGCGTATTTAAGTGGATGGTGGGTCGTGACTCAATTTCTGACCGAGCCAGCCAAATTTTCTGACCGAGGGTGACTCAATTTCTGACCGAGAGTGACTAAAATCATGACCGAGGCTGGCTCAATTTCTGACCGAGAGTGGCTCAATTTCTGACCGAGAGTGACTCAATTTCTGACCGAGAGTGACTCAAAAAATGACCGAGAGTGACTCAAATCATGACCGAGGCTGGCTCAATTTCTGACCGAGAGTGTCTCAATTTCTGACCGAGAGTGACTCAATTTCTGACCGAGAGTGACTCAAAAAATGACCGAGGCTGACTCAAATCATGACCGAGGCTGGCTCAATTTCTGACCGAGAGTGACTCAATTTCTGACCGAGAGTGACTCAAAAAATGACCGAGGCTGGCTCAATTTCTGACCGAGAGTGACTCAAAAAATGACCGAGGCTGGCTCAATTTCTGACCGAGAGTGACTCAAATCATGACCGAGGCTGGCTCAATTTCTGACCGAGAGTGACTCAATTTCTGACCGAGAGTGACTCAAATCATGACCGAGGCTGGCTCAATTTCTGACCGAGAGTCACTCAATTTCTGACCGAGAGTGACTCAATTTCTGACCGAGAGTGGCTCAATTTCTGACCGAGAGTGGCTCAAATCATGACCGAGGCTGGCTCAATTTCTGACCGAGAGTGACTCAAAAAATGACCGAGGCTGGCTCAATTTCTGACCGAGAGTGACTCAATTTCTGACCGAGAGTGACTCAATTTCTGACCGAGAGTGGCTCAATTTCTGACCGAGAGTGACTCAAAAAATGACCGAGGCTGGCTCAATTTCTGACCGAGAGTGACTCAATTTCTGACCGAGAGTGACTCAATTTCTGACCGAGAGTGGCTCAATTTCTGACCGAGAGTGACTCAAATCATGACCGAGGCTGGCTCAATTTCTGACCGAGAGTGACTCAAAAAATGACCGAGGCTGGCTCAATTTCTGACCGAGAGTGACTCAAATCATGACCGAGGCTGGCTCAATTTCTGACCGAGAGTGACTCAATTTCTGACCGAGAGTGACTCAAAAAATGACAGAGGCTGGCTCAATTTCTGACCGAGAGTGACTCAAATCATGACCAAGGCTGGCTCAATTTCTGACCGAGAGTGACTCAAAAAATGACCGAGGCTGGCTCAATTTCTGACCGAGAGTGACTCAATTTCTGACCGAGGCTGGCTCAAAAAATGACCGAGCCTGGTTCAATTTCTGACCGAGGGAGACTTGAGCATCATGACCCACGGGTGACTTGAGCACCAATAACCCACCAACAATAAGACTCCAACATGACTTGGAGGCACCATCATGAACCCGCCCCGAATAAACCCACATCACTCGGGTGCCACCAACCCACGGATGACTTGGGCAACATCAACCCACCAAAAATAAGACTCCAACATGACTTGGAGGCACAATCATGAACCCACCACGAATAAACCCACATTATTCGAGCGCCACCAACCCACGGATGACTTGGGCACCATCAACCCACCAAAAATAAGACTCCAACATGACTTGGAGGCACAATCATGAACCCACCACGAATAAACCCACATTACTCGGGCGCCACCAACCCACGGATGACTTGGGCACCATCAACCCACCAAAAATAAGACTCCAACATGACTTGGAGGCACAATAATGAACCCACCACGAATAAACCCACATTACTCGGGCGCCACCAACCCACGGATGACTTGGGCACCATCAACCCACCAAAAATAAGACTCCAACATGACTTGGAGGCACAATCATGAACCCACCACGAATAAACCCACATTACTCGGGCGCCACCAACCCACGGATGACTTGGGCACCATCAACCCACCAACAATAAGACTCCAACATGATTTGGAGGCACCATCATGAACCCACCACGAATAAACCCACATCACTCGGGCGCCACCAACCCACGGATGACATGGGCAACACGAACCCAGCAGCAATAACACGACAACATGACTTGGAGGCACCTTCATGGAACCCACAACTAAAAGCCACACAAGACTTGGCAACATTCAACCCACCACCAATAACCACACAAGTATTGGCGTCAACATGAACCCACCAACCATAATATGCACGACTTGGGGCCACCGTACGCAAACCACTGTCGCCACCGGCCCGAAACGGGCTTTCGGCATTCGCGAAGGATGGTTGGACTCGTTATTCGTTTTAAAAATGTGGATTGCTAGAATGACGTATTCTCAAACTGAGACCTTGTCAAACGAGCAATTTTATTAAATGATTCACCAATCCATATTAATCCCAAGCGGGACCCTCCATGGATTAGTGGTTTTCGTAAAAGGAGGGTTCGTGGAGTCGCCACCAATGTTTTACTCAAAACATTGGAAAAAGAGATAAGGCAATTGATTTTATAAATCAACTTTGGCCATTACAACCAGAGTTGGGTAAGGGAGTCGGTTACGCGTGGGGAAGGTGTTAGCACCCCACAGCGCCCCTTTCGGGTTCCCTATGACAGATTATTTTCTAAAATAATAGTGTAAAATCACTAAATTACCCCTATTATAAGCAATTATAAATTAACTATCTACATGATGACAGTTTAAATATGCACACAGAAAGCAGTAAAAGGAAGGATTTAAGAAGAAACCTCTTGAAGCGTGCTTTTATATATTGAGTAAAACTGGGAAGCTTTTTGGCGTTCCCTCGCTCTACAAGCTCGCTCGCTCCTTCCTAAAAACTTTTGACTATGGAAATCCGGAGGATTTCCCTTCGACTAGGTTCGAATCTCCAAGCTAAGTGCTCAGAATTCCAGAACTTCGTCGGATCGACTCCCAGAGAGATTTCTAGGGCAGAACACTGCTCAAAAACCCCAGAATACTCAAGGAGGGAGTCAAAACTGAGTGAAAAAGTGTGGAATGACGTCCAATTGACGTCATATTTATAGGGAATAGGCGCAATACGGCCTACAGGGGCAATACGGCCGTATTGAAATTTTTGAACTTCAATACGGTCGTATTGAAGTTCAATACGGTCGTATTGAAGTTCAGAAATTTCAATACGCCCGTATTGAGTTCGCTGCGGTTGTATTGAAGTGTCAATACGGTCGTACTGACTTCAGTATGGCCGTATTGAAGCTTCAATACGGCCGTATTAAGTTCAGTACGGCCGTATTGGGCTTTTTCCCTCCACTTCTTTATTTTGAGCTATTCTAAGACCTCTAGACCTACAGAGAACCCTCCTAGGGCCTTCGCGGAGTCCTTCTGGCTGATTATCCTTCAGTCTTCGAGAGTCTTCAAGCTTTATTTCCGACCCGGACAATTTTAGGGGTCTACAGCTGCCCCCCCTTTACTTAGTCGGACGGCCTTTTGGTGTATCGGCTGACAAGTAAAGGAGTTGACCCAATTGTCCGGGTATTGTGCCGACCTTCTGACTTGTAGCGTCTTCCGGTGGAAAAATGTTGAGTAGCCTCTCCAGGTGGGTGCATACCTCGGCGCTTCTGACATCCTCGGTAGCTGAGTTTAACACCAACGTGCCTCTGACGACGCTGATGGCTGAGTATTGTCTCTCCAGACCTTGAGTATTGTCTCTCCAGACCTTGAGTACTGTCTCTCCAGACTTTGTTTGAGACTTTGTCTGAGTACCGTCTCTCCAGACTTTGTTTGAGTATCGTCTCTCCAGACTTTGTTTGAGTATCGTCTCTCCAGACTTTGTTTGAGTACCGTCTCTCCAGACTTTGTTTGAGTATCGTCTCTCCAGACCTTGTTTGAGTACCGTCTCTCCAGACCTTGTTTGAGTATCGTCTCTCCAGACCTTGTTTGAGTACCGTCTCTCCAGGCTTAGCTTCACTCTTTGTTCGAGCCGGAAGCTAAGTACCTTTGTGACGATGGTAAGCAGTGTGTGCCTCCTTTCCAGAGATAGCTTCGCTCATTGCTCGAGCCGGAAGCTGCATACCTCCGTGTTTGTGACGACGGGGTAGCGTGAATATCTCCTTTCCAGGGATTTGTGATGATTTTGTCTCCACAGTCCACGATGCTGCTTCGACGGTTGTTTTTTGATTTTGTGCCACTAAGGGCTGGATAACGCAGGGATCCGTCTAGGGGATGTGCAGTTACTCATAGGTTCTTGTGTCCCAACTTTCCATTACGTAGTTGGTTCCCACTGGGGAATTTCTGATTCCTTAGGGATGCAGACACAAAAATGCTCTTTCTGATGTGAGCGGTGCCTTATGATTGGCTGACGTCCTTTCGACGTTGGTGGAGTATCCCGGTTATCCTTGTTCGGGTAACTCTTTTTGATTTTCTGATTTTTTTGCTGCCTCTGTGTAGGCTGTTATCCGCTGGGGATTCTGGATGTTGATTTTGTCTCCACAGTCCACGATGCTGCTTCGACGATTATTTTTTATTTTTGTGCCACTGAGGGCTGGATAACGCAGGGATCCGTCTAGGGGATGTGCAGTCATTCACAGGTTCCTGTGCCCCAACTTGCATTGCATTGTTGGTACCCTTGGGGAATTTCTGACTCCTTGGGGTATAGACACAGATGCTCTTTCTCTCTGAGTTGAGCGATGCCTTATGTTTGGCTGACGTCCTTTGACGTTGGTAGAGTATCCCGGTTTATCCTTATTCGGGTATTTCTTTTTGATTTTCTGGATTTTGTTGCCTCTGTGTAGGCTGTTATCCGCCAGGGGATTTTGTCATTGGTTGTGATTGGCCTCTTCTGTTAGGCAGATCATCTTGATGTTCAATGATAGGCTGAGAGCCGGATTCCACTTGGGGAATGATTATTGATCTTTTTATGATTTTTCCTTTTGAAGGAGTGCCGCTTGGGGAATATTTATTGATATTTTTTTGATTTTTCTCCTTTTGCAGGGATGCCTCTTGAGTAGGCGACTGGGGATTTGGGGATCTTATGTATCCCAGAGTATTATTTAGGAAGCCTCTACAGGCTTAGCCTCACTCGACACTTGAGTTGTAGAGCTATCTTCACTGAGGAAGTTTAAGTCCTTTGACTTGGATATTCTGCTTGGGTGATCGTGCTTCCATTGGGAATGTCGTCGATCTTGCTTAGATAGCTCTTGCTGGGGATTTTGAGTCCAAGAGCGTGAGTTGAGGCTTCTCTGGGGAGTATTATTTCTGCGAGCCTCTCCAGGCTCAATTATTCTGAAAGAGTATTATTTCAGCAAGCCTCTCCAGGCTCAATGATTCTGAGAGTATTATTTCAGCAAGCCTCTCCAGGCTCAAATATTCTGAGAGTATTATTTCTGCAAGCCTCTCCAGGCTTTATTATTCTGCGGGAGTATTATTTAGGCAAGCCTCTCCAGGCTCAGTTATTCTGAGAGAGTATTATTTCGGCGAGCCTCTCCAGGCTCAATTATTCTGAAGGAGTATTATTTCGGCAAGCCTCTCCAGGCTCAATTATTCAGCGGGAGTATTATTTAGGCAAGCCTCTCCAGGCTCAGTTATTCTGAGAGAGTATTATTTCGGCGAGCCTCTCCAGGCTCAATTATTCTGAAGGAGTATTATTTCGGCAAGCCTCTCCAGGCTCAATTATTCAGCGGGAGTATTATTTAGGCAAGCCTCTCCAGGCTCAGTTATTCTGAGAGAGTATTATTTCGGCGAGCCTCTCCAGGCTCAATTATTCTGAAGGAGTATTATTTCGGCAAGCCTCTCCAGGCTCAATTATTCTGCGGGAGTATTATTTAGGCAAGCCTCTCCAGGCTCAGTTATTCTGAGAGAGTATTATTTCGGCGAGCCTCTCCAGGCTCAATTATTCTGTATGATTTGTTGGATTTTCTGTATTTTGCCCTTTTTTCGATTTTGGCTTTTTCTGTGTTTTTGCCTTTTTTGTTGATTTTGGCTTTTTCTGTGTTTTTGCCTTTTTTGTTGAGTTCGGCTTTTTCTGTATTTTTGTTGATTTCTGTATTTTTGCCTTTTTTGTTGGTTTTGGCTTTTTCTGTATAGAAATGTCTCAGTTATTCTGAGAGAGTATTATTTCGGCGAGCCTCTCCAGGCTCAATTATTCTGAGAGAGTATTATTTCGGCGAGCCTCTCCAGGCTCAGTTATTTTGAGAGAGTATTATTTCGGCGAGCCTCTCCAGGCTCAGTTATTTTGAGAGAGTATTATTTCGGCAAGCCTCTCCAGGCTCAGTTATTCTGAGAGTATTCTTTCGGCAAGCCTCTCCAGGCTCAGTTATTTTGAGAGTATTCTTTCGGCAAGCCTCTCCAGGCTCAGTTATTTTGAGAGTATTCTTTCGGCAAGCCTCTCCAGGCTCAGTTATTTTGTATGACGCTGTTGATTTTCTGAATCTTTGCATTTTGTTTGCTGCTGTCATACACAAGCAATTTTTCCTATTTTTTTTTTTTTTTTTTTATGTAGTTGCCTCATGACGAGGTCTTTGAAAATTTCTTTATGGCCAATACGGCCGCATCCATTTCAGTATGCCCGTATTGAATTGAAAATTTGTTCATAACCCTAATTTTGGTACGGGCGTACTGAACATGATACGGGCGTATTGTTTTTTCTGAAGTTTATATATTTTTTGTTTTTTCAATAAACAGAGAATAAGTGATCTTCCAGTACACCTATCATCTGTATGCATGTATGCAGTATGATGCACCTGATTCTATTTGATTCTTTTTTCAAAAGAATTAACCGATGCGTTTTTGTGTTTGGATTTTGCCATTCCTCCAGACGGACTGTGCGCTGCCGATTTCTGTTACCGAGGAATGATGCGTATTTGATTTTGGTGTCATCAACCAAATGATTCTTCCCTTTCTTTAGAAGATGTGTCAACCCTCCTATTGATCACTATATCTCCATGTTTCCACTAGATTATTCAAAAATCGTTGGGACAAGAGAGAAAAGAAAGGAAAGGTATATATTTTTCGAAAGTTTGTGTTTTAGAGGGGATTATTTTATTTTTGAAAAATGGTTTTTGTAAGAATGGCTGGCCATGGTAGGCTTATTGTGTTTAGGTTTGTTTGTTTAAACACTTATGAGGTTAAGCACATCTTTGTTATTAATGATTGTGCTTTGACAACTTGGATAGCTTTTCTTGAGCCCCTTTGTTGAATTCAATTGATGGTACCATCATGGATTTATTTTGTTTTTCTTTTTTGACGGCCCTAACTTTTGCCTAAAACACCCATTTGTGATGTCTTAGCGGGCTTTTGTATTCATTTTGTAACCCTAACTTTTGCCTAGGTCACCCTTTTCGTGGGATTCCTAGCGGGTTTTTGTCTTCATTTTGTAACCCTAACTTTTGCCTAGGTCACCCTTTTGTGGGATTCCTAGCGGGTCTTTTGGTCTTATTTTGCGCAGTCCCCTTTTGGGTTTCCTGCCGAGCTTATTATCTTTAGGATTTCTTTATCCATGATGGCATTTATTGATGCCAAGAAAAGGTGCTCCAAGTTGTCACACACACTTCCACATAAAAATGATGTGGGTTTATTATTATCAAGATGATTTTAACCTCATTCATGTTTATTCAAACAGGGTTAAATAACGTGGTCTAGAATTTTATTGCAAGCGAGAAAAGAAGCAATAAAGAATTAATGAAGAATGATTTTATTATAATCATAATGGAAACATGTGCCCTATCGAGGCTCGGGGGTCGGGCTGTCCCCGAGGAGTGATCTCTAATAGTCACTGAGTCTATACATCCCTATCGGAAGGAGAAGGACACTTGATGACAACAGCTGGCCTTGACGTTTATGAACCAGCCTTCCTAAAGATCTGGCTTAAAGAACGTCGAGAAGGATCTTGGTTCCTCTTCGTCCTTTGATCTTTGTTAGGGTTGTATCTTAACCCTTGTTTCCCCGGATTGTCTTTGATAATGGGTAGCTCCGGGATTCCTTGGGAGTCCTTGCCTAATTCTTGTCTTGGCAAGTATCCGTTCTTTGTGAGCGTATGAGCTACCTTCTTCATTTCTCGGGGAAACGTTTCAACATTGGCGATTTCCAATGCTTGGAAGGCGGTTTCTAAAGCTTCCTCCGCTGCATCCACATAGAGTATGGTGGATGGCTTGCTGATGAGTATGTCGTCTTCAGCTTGTACAGTCACCAGCTTGTCACCCACAATGAATTTGACTTTCTGGTGAAGCGTAGAAGGAATAGCTTTTGCATCATGAATCCAAGGTCGGCCGAGGAGACAGCTGTATGTTGGAGTAATGTCCATCACTTGGAATTCGACATTTAAAGATAGTGGGTCCAATTTGGATTGGAAGATTGATCTCTCCCACCACTTCTCTGTTAGAACCATCGAAGGCTCGAACGATCATGTTGCTCGGGCGCATTTGGACTCCCTTGATTGCCAATTGCTTGAGCGTTCTTTTTGGCATCACATTCAAGGAAGATCCATTATCCACCAAGACTTTTGCGATGTGATACTCCTTGCTCTTTATAGAGATGTGCAAGGGCTTGTTGTGGTTTGATCCCTCGGCGGGGATTTCTTCATCGATGAAGGTGAGGTGATCATTAGCCTTGATGTGACTAACAATCCCCTCAAACTCGTCTTGGGAGATAGTGTGCGACACGTATGCCTCGTTCAAGACTTTCAACAGAGCTTGCCGATGCGGTTCGGAGCATAGGATCAACGACAACAGAGTAATCTTTGCTGGCGTCTTATGAAGTTGATCCATGATGGAGTACTCGCTCTGTCGGATATATTTTAACAGCTTGTCTGTCTCCTCCTCGGATTCTTTTTCCTCGGTTTTATTTTCTTCTTTTTCTTTATTCTTGGGGGCTTTGTTATGAAGATCATCGGGAGTGTAGATCCTACCACTCCTAGTCATGCCCCCAAGTCCAGCGATGTTGGAGATATCGCTGTCGGCAGAAGAGTGGATGTCGTATATCCACGGCACAGCCTTATTTGATTTGTAAGGGAAAGGCCTTGGAACTGTGATCCTTAATGGTGTTGGACCTTCCCCTTTGTTCGTCTTGATTACCAACAACGGAGTTGATGTGCGCTCGATTGGCACGGTTGTTGGCTTACACTTGATAACGAACGGCGTGCGATCCATTCTTTGAACATACGCATCGATTATTTCTTTCTTTTTATTAATGTTTATTAATGGATTACTAGGAGAGATGTATGAATGACTCCTAGATCTCTCCATGATCTATATGCATGATATGAGATGATGAGGTTGAATATGCATGCATAGTGTTTATTCAACTAAGCATTATCATGTTTTTAGGATGTCCCTAAGATAATGCATGATATTGCTTGGTTTGGATAAATGACCCTTTTTTCTTTTCTTTTTTTGGGTATTTTTTTATTTTATATATTTTTTGTATTTTTTTGGGTGAAAAGGGAAACTACCTATATGAATGCAAATGAAGGTAGATGTTAACACCATGTACTAGAAGATCTTTATTTCTATTTATTCTTTTTATTTAAATAGAATAGGGATGTTGTTTGTTTAACAAATGCAAATGTATGCTCATACAATGTCATATAGTCAATGCACAAACAATTCACTCATCCACGAACAGTCACGAGCAAATTACGAGGTAGGGGTCTCCTGCAGAAAAGTGCATATTCAAGGAGGATCTAACTGTTCTCACTTGGTCAAAGGCCCCCAAGGTGCCCCCATTATAGGGACCCAATTCCTCTTGTCGTAGGTCGATGGAAAGCTCCAACGCACCGTCGGACTCAAGTTCATGGTTATCACCTTGAGTGATGTTTTCCGACAACGGTCTCATAGGCTCCTATAAACCCATCAACCGGCCGTACTAACATCCACTCCCTATGGATTACCACTCATGCCCCCCGGGTATAGAGGGAACTGTTGTGTGCAAAGGTTTGTGTACAGTTTGTATTTCAAAACAATTGCGGAAATTAAACAAACAACAGTTATTAAAAGCCATATAATAAATCATGTTATCATACAAGCAAGGGGTAATGAAG
>NC_138527.1:13920791-13923291 GCF_000230855.2 Cajanus cajan
TTTGCCACGGGAGAACACAACGCAGGCTTAGAAATGCCCACGGAGTGTGAGGGGAAGGCCCCGTGGCTCGCCCAGACCAGCCAAGGTGCGCTGGGTTTCTGCTGAGACACACCCTCCCCCTATAATAGGCTAATATGCAAAAGTGAATTTTGTACAAGTAGATACCTTTTTTCTGAGCAGACATAAGTTCCTTTTTGGGAGCTACAGATCGAATTTTGATCTGATTTTTTGCAGCATTGTTTAGAAAAATCATATCTTCGTGCTCACCAAATTAGAGAATTTTTTGCCAACGGAATATTTTTTAATAATTTTTTTAAGAAACGAAAATACGTAAATCCAGAAAAATAGAAAAACGTATCTAGGCATCGAATTTTGATCTGATTTTTTGCATGCACCCACATACTAATATAACTGACCTGTCCACCAAAAATCTCAGCCATCCTCCAAGGGATTGAATTTTAATGATTTTTTTACCAAAACATGGTAAAATCGGAAAATTCGTAAAAATGGAGGATGAAGGTCTCTCACCCCCAAAACTTCCCAGCATACTTAGGCATGTTAGAAGAGATGTTTGATCCAAGAAGTGCTCAAAAAAAAATTGAATGGTTCATAGTTGGTGCATAGTGGTCGGTCACGGTGGGTCGTGGTGCAAATCTGGTGGGTCGTGACTCAATTTCTGACCAGCCTTGGCTCAATTTCTGGTGGGTCGTGACTCAATTTCTGACCGAGCCAGCCAAATTTTCTGACCGAGGGTGACTCAATTTCTGACCGAGAGTGACTAAAATCATGACCGAGGCTGGCTCAATTTCTGACCGAGAGTGGCTCAATTTCTGACCGAGAGTGACTCAATTTCTGACCGAGAGTGACTCAAAAAATGACCGAGAGTGACTCAAATCATGACCGAGGCTGGCTCAATTTCTGACCGAGAGTGGCTCAATTTCTGACCGAGAGTGACTCAATTTCTGACCGAGAGTGACTCAAAAAATGACCGAGGCTGACTCAAATCATGACCGAGGCTGGCTCAATTTCTGACCGAGAGTGACTCAATTTCTGACCGAGAGTGACTCAAAAAATGACCGAGGCTGGCTCAATTTCTGACCGAGAGTGACTCAAAAAATGACCGAGGCTGGCTCAATTTCTGACCGAGAGTGACTCAAATCATGACCGAGGCTGGCTCAATTTCTGACCGAGAGTGACTCAATTTCTGACCGAGAGTGACTCAAATCATGACCGAGGCTGGCTCAATTTCTGACCGAGAGTCACTCAATTTCTGACCGAGAGTGACTCAATTTCTGACCGAGAGTGGCTCAATTTCTGACCGAGAGTGGCTCAAATCATGACCGAGGCTGGCTCAATTTCTGACCGAGAGTGACTCAAAAAATGACCGAGGCTGGCTCAATTTCTGACCGAGAGTGACTCAATTTCTGACCGAGAGTGACTCAATTTCTGACCGAGAGTGGCTCAATTTCTGACCGAGAGTGACTCAAAAAATGACCGAGGCTGGCTCAATTTCTGACCGAGAGTGACTCAATTTCTGACCGAGAGTGACTCAATTTCTGACCGAGAGTGGCTCAATTTCTGACCGAGAGTGACTCAAATCATGACCGAGGCTGGCTCAATTTCTGACCGAGAGTGACTCAAATCATGACCGAGGCTGGCTCAATTTCTGACCGAGAGTGACTCAATTTCTGACCGAGAGTGACTCAAAAAATGACAGAGGCTGGCTCAATTTCTGACCGAGAGTGACTCAAATCATGACCGAGGCTGGCTCAATTTCTGACCGAGAGTGACTCAAAAAATGACCGAGGCTGGCTCAATTTCTGACCGAGAGTGACTCAATTTCTGACCGAGGCTGGCTCAAAAAATGACCGAGCCTGGTTCAATATCTGACCGAGGGAGACTTGAGCATCATGACCCACGGGTGACTTGAGCACCAATAACCCACCAACAATAAGACTCCAACATGACTTGGAGGCACCATCATGAACCCGCCCCGAATAAACCCACATCACTCGGGTGCCACCAACCCACGGATGACTTGGGCAACATCAACCCACCAAAAATAAGACTCCAACATGACTTGGAGGCACAATCATGAACCCACCACGAATAAACCCACATTATTCGGGCGCCACCAACCCACGGATGACTTGGGCACCATCAACCCACCAAAAATAAGACTCCAACATGACTTGGAGGCACAATCATGAACCCACCACGAATAAACCCACATTACTCGGGCGCCACCAACCCACGGATGACTTGGGCACCATCAACCCACCAAAAATAAGACTCCAACATGACTTGGAGGCACAATAATGAACCCACCACGAATAAACCCACATTACTCGGGCGCCACCAACCCACGGATGACTTGGGCACCATCAACCCACCAAAAATAAGACTCCAACATGACTTGGAGGCACAATCATGAACCCACCACGAATAAACCCACATTACTCGGGCGCCACCAACCCACGGATGACTTGGGCACCATCAA
>NC_138527.1:13930791-13933291 GCF_000230855.2 Cajanus cajan
CAACACCATCCAAAAGTTGAATGGGCAAGACCAAGCATGCAACCATCTCAAACCGAGAGGCCAAAATTCAACCGAAATGATCACTTAGGCAATCAACCATTATATTTACCGAGAGGAACAAAATCCAAGAAAGAAAGAAGGCTAGGTTTGGTGCAATTTTGTACAAAGGCAATGAACAAAGGGAAAATGGGATGGAAAAGTGATAGAATAGGCCATATTTGGTGCAAATTCAGGCAAGGATGGTGAACAAAGGGAAAACCCACCAAAAGTTAGCTCGCAAGAGCATAGACCGTCCCTCGGGTGGGTTGGGTAGTAAAGAAAGTAGGAAAGTATGGTGCAATTTTGGGCAACGATGATGAACAAAGGGCAAATTGGCTAGACAAGGGAAAGGGTAGGCCATATTTGGGGAAAATTCGGTTAAGGATGGTGAACAAAGGGAAAACCCACAAAAAATTAGCTCGTAAGAGCATAAACCATCCCTCGAGTAGGTTGGGAAAGATACAAACTAGGCTAGGTTTGGTGCAATTTTGGGCAAGGATGATGAACAAAGCTAAAATGGGCTGGACAAGTGAAAGGGTAGGCCATATTTGGGGCAAATTCGGTCAGGAGTGGTAAACAAAGGGATAAAAAGTAGGCTAGGTTTGGTGCAATTTTGGGCAAGGATGATGAAGAAAGGGAAAATGGGCTGGAGAAGGGGAAGGGTAGGCCATATTTGGTGCAAATTCGAGCAAGGATGGTGAACAAAGGGAAAACCCACCAAAAATTAGCTCGTAAGAGCATAAACCGTCCCTTAGGTGGGTCGAGCAGGAAAGAAAGTAGGCTAGGTTTTGTGCAATTTTGGACAAGGATGATGAGCAAATGAAAAATAGGCTAGACAAGTGATAGGGTAAGGCTTAATTGGTGCAAACTCGGTCAAGGTTGATAAACAAAAGGAAAACCCACCAAAAATTAGCTCAAAAGAGCATAAACCGTCCCTCGAGTGGGTTGGGAGAGATAGAAAATATGCTAGGTTTGGTGCAATTTTGGGCAAGGATTATGAATAGAGGGAAAATGGGCTGGACAAGTGAAAGGGTAGGTCATATTTGGTGTAAATTCGATCAGTGATGGTAAACAAAGGGAAAACCCACAAAAAATTAGCTCGTAAGAGCATAAACCGTCCCTCGGGTGGGTTAGGCAAGGTAGAAACTGGGCTAGATTTGGTGCAAATTTGGGCAATAATGATGATCAAAGGGAAAATGGGCTGGACGAGTTATAGGGTACGGCATATTTGGTGCAAACTCGATGAAGGATGGAAAAAGAAGAGAAAACCCACCAAAAATTAGCTCAAAAGAGCATAAACCGTCCCTCGGGTGGGTCAAGATGGCTTAAATCTGGCTAAACGAAGGCTGGAAAGGCCAAAATATGGGTTAGAATGATGATAGAACGAATCTGGAGTTTTTCGAAAATTTTCAAAAAAATCGGCCGAAGTCGGCCGAATTTTCGGTTTGATTCATGAAAAATTTTGATTCGAAATTTGCCACGGGAGAACACAACGCAGGCTTAGAAATGCCCACGGAGTGTGAGGGGAAGGCCCCGTGGCTCGCCCAGACCAGCCAAGGTGCGCTGGGTTTCTGCTGAGACACACCCTCCCCCTATAATAGGCTAATATGCAAAAGTGAATTTTGTACAAGTAGATACCTTTTTTCTGAGCAGACATAAGTTCCTTTTTGGGAGCTACAGATCGAATTTTGATCTGATTTTTTGCAGCATTGTTTAGAAAAATCATATCTTCGTGCTCACCAAATTAGAGAATTTTTTGCCAACGGAATATTTTTTAATAATTTTTTTAAGAAACGAAAATACGTAAATCCAGAAAAATAGAAAAACGTATCTAGGCATCGAATTTTGATCTGATTTTTTGCATGCACCCACATACTAATATAACTGACCTGTCCACCAAAAATCTCAGCCATCCTCCAAGGGATTGAATTTTAATGATTTTTTTACCAAAACATGGTAAAATCGGAAAATTCGTAAAAATGGAGGATGAAGGTCTCTCACCCCCAAAACTTCCCAGCATACTTAGGCATGTTAGAAGAGATGTTTGATCCAAGAAGTGCTCAAAAAAAAATTGAATGGTTCATAGTTGGTGCATAGTGGTCGGTCACGGTGGGTCGTGGTGCAAATCTGGTGGGTCGTGACTCAATTTCTGACCAGCCTTGGCTCAATTTCTGGTGGGTCGTGACTCAATTTCTGACCGAGCCAGCCAAATTTTCTGACCGAGGGTGACTCAATTTCTGACCGAGAGTGACTAAAATCATGACCGAGGCTGGCTCAATTTCTGACCGAGAGTGGCTCAATTTCTGACCGAGAGTGACTCAATTTCTGACCGAGAGTGACTCAAAAAATGACCGAGAGTGACTCAAATCATGACCGAGGCTGGCTCAATTTCTGACCGAGAGTGGCTCAATTTCTGACCGAGAGTGACTCAATTTCTGACCGAGAGTGACTCAAAAAATGA
>NC_138527.1:13943291-13945791 GCF_000230855.2 Cajanus cajan
AAAAATTAGCTCAAAAGAGCATAAACCGTCCCTCGAGTGGGTTGGGAGAGATAGAAAATATGCTAGGTTTGGTGCAATTTTGGGCAAGGATTATGAATAGAGGGAAAATGGGCTGGACAAGTGAAAGGGTAGGTCATATTTGGTGTAAATTCGATCAGTGATGGTAAACAAAGGGAAAACCCACAAAAAATTAGCTCGTAAGAGCATAAACCGTCCCTCGGGTGGGTTAGGCAAGGTAGAAACTGGGCTAGATTTGGTGCAAATTTGGGCAATAATGATGATCAAAGGGAAAATGGGCTGGACGAGTTATAGGGTACGGCATATTTGGTGCAAACTCGATGAAGGATGGAAAAAGAAGAGAAAACCCACCAAAAATTAGCTCAAAAGAGCATAAACCGTCCCTCGGGTGGGTCAAGATGGCTTAAATCTGGCTAAACGAAGGCTGGAAAGGCCAAAATATGGGTTAGAATGATGATAGAACGAATCTGGAGTTTTTCGAAAATTTTCAAAAAAATCGGCCGAAGTCGGCCGAATTTTCGGTTTGATTCATGAAAAATTTTGATTCGAAATTTGCCACGGGAGAACACAACGCAGGCTTAGAAATGCCCACGGAGTGTGAGGGGAAGGCCCCGTGGCTCGCCCAGACCAGCCAAGGTGCGCTGGGTTTCTGCTGAGACACACCCTCCCCCTATAATAGGCTAATATGCAAAAGTGAATTTTGTACAAGTAGATACCTTTTTTCTGAGCAGACATAAGTTCCTTTTTGGGAGCTACAGATCGAATTTTGATCTGATTTTTTGCAGCATTGTTTAGAAAAATCATATCTTCGTGCTCACCAAATTAGAGAATTTTTTGCCAACGGAATATTTTTTAATAATTTTTTTAAGAAACGAAAATACGTAAATCCAGAAAAATAGAAAAACGTATCTAGGCATCGAATTTTGATCTGATTTTTTGCATGCACCCACATACTAATATAACTGACCTGTCCACCAAAATTCTCAGCCATCCTCCAAGGGATTGAATTTTAATGATTTTTTTACCAAAACATGGTAAAATCGGAAAATTCGTAAAAATGGAGGATGAAGGTCTCTCACCCCCAAAACTTCCCAGCATACTTAGGCATGTTAGAAGAGATGTTTGATCCAAGAAGTGCTCAAAAAAAAATTGAATGGTTCATAGTTGGTGCATAGTGGTCGGTCACGGTGGGTCGTGGTGCAAATCTGGTGGGTCGTGACTCAATTTCTGACCAGCCTTGGCTCAATTTCTGGTGGGTCGTGACTCAATTTCTGACCGAGCCAGCCAAATTTTCTGACCGAGGGTGACTCAATTTCTGACCGAGAGTGACTAAAATCATGACCGAGGCTGGCTCAATTTCTGACCGAGAGTGGCTCAATTTCTGACCGAGAGTGACTCAATTTCTGACCGAGAGTGACTCAAAAAATGACCGAGAGTGACTCAAATCATGACCGAGGCTGGCTCAATTTCTGACCGAGAGTGGCTCAATTTCTGACCGAGAGTGACTCAATTTCTGACCGAGAGTGACTCAAAAAATGACCGAGGCTGACTCAAATCATGACCGAGGCTGGCTCAATTTCTGACCGAGAGTGACTCAATTTCTGACCGAGAGTGACTCAAAAAATGACCGAGGCTGGCTCAATTTCTGACCGAGAGTGACTCAAAAAATGACCGAGGCTGGCTCAATTTCTGACCGAGAGTGACTCAAATCATGACCGAGGTTGGCTCAATTTCTGACCGAGAGTGACTCAATTTCTGACCAAGAGTGACTCAAATCATGACCGAGGCTGGCTCAATTTCTGACCGAGAGTGACTCAATTTCTGACCGAGAGTGGCTCAATTTCTGACCGAGAGTGGCTCAAATCATGACCGAGGCTGGCTCAATTTCTGACCGAGAGTGACTCAAAAAATGACCGAGGCTGGCTCAATTTCTGACCGAGAGTGACTCAATTTCTGACCGAGAGTGACTCAATTTCTGACCGAGAGTGGCTCAATTTCTGACCGAGAGTGACTCAAAAAATGACCGAGGCTGGCTCAATTTCTGACCGAGAGTGACTCAATTTCTGACCGAGAGTGACTCAATTTCTGACCGAGAGTGGCTCAATTTCTGACCGAGAGTGACTCAAATCGTGACCGAGGCTGGCTCAATTTCTGACCGAGAGTGACTCAAAAAATGACCGAGGCTGGCTCAATTTCTGACCGAGAGTGACTCAAATCATGACCGAGGCTGGCTCAATTTCTGACCGAGAGTGACTCAATTTCTGACCGAGAGTGACTCAAAAAATGACAGAGGCTGGCTCAATTTCTGACCGAGAGTGACTCAAATCATGACCGAGGCTGGCTCAATTTCTGACCGAGAGTGACTCAAAAAATGACCGAGGCTGGCTCAATTTCTGACCGAGAGTGACTCAATTTCTGACCGAGGCTGGCTCAAAAAACGACCGAGCCTGGTTCAATTTCTGACCGAGGGAGACTTGAGCAT
>NC_138527.1:13955791-13958291 GCF_000230855.2 Cajanus cajan
ACATACTAATATAACTGACCTGTCCACCAAAAATCTCAGCCATCCTCCAAGGGATTGAATTTTAATGATTTTTTTACCAAAACATGGTAAAATCGGAAAATTCGTAAAAATGGAGGATGAAGGTCTCTCACCCCCAAAACTTCCCAGCATACTTAGGCATGTTAGAAGAGATGTTTGATCCAAGAAGTGCTAAAAAAAAAATTGAATGGTTCATAGTTGGTGCATAGTGGTCGGTCACGGTGGGTCGTGGTGCAAATCTGGTGGGTCGTGACTCAATTTCTGACCAGCCTTGGCTCAATTTCTGGTGGGTCGTGACTCAATTTCTGACCGAGCCAGCCAAATTTTCTGACCGAGGGTGACTCAATTTCTGACCGAGAGTGACTAAAATCATGACCGAGGCTGGCTCAATTTCTGACCGAGAGTGGCTCAATTTCTGACCGAGAGTGACTCAATTTCTGACCGAGAGTGACTCAAAAAATGACCGAGAGTGACTCAAATCATGACCGAGGCTGGCTCAATTTCTGACCGAGAGTGGCTCAATTTCTGACCGAGAGTGACTCAATTTCTGACCGAGAGTGACTCAAAAAATGACCGAGGCTGACTCAAATCATGACCGAGGCTGGCTCAATTTCTGACCGAGAGTGACTCAATTTCTGACCGAGAGTGACTCAAAAAATGACCGAGGCTGGCTCAATTTCTGACCGAGAGTGACTCAAAAAATGACCGAGGCTGGCTCAATTTCTGACCGAGAGTGACTCAAATCGTGACCGAGGCTGGCTCAATTTCTGACCGAGAGTGACTCAATTTCTGACCGAGAGTGACTCAAATCATGACCGAGGCTGGCTCAATTTCTGACCGAGAGTCACTCAATTTCTGACCGAGAGTGACTCAATTTCTGACCGAGAGTGGCTCAATTTCTGACCGAGAGTGGCTCAAATCATGACCGAGGCTGGCTCAATTTCTGACCGAGAGTGACTCAAAAAATGACCGAGGCTGGCTCAATTTCTGACCGAGAGTGACTCAATTTCTGACCGAGAGTGACTCAATTTCTGACCGAGAGTGGCTCAATTTCTGACCGAGAGTGACTCAAAAAATGACCGAGGCTGGCTCAATTTCTGACCGAGAGTGACTCAATTTCTGACCGAGAGTGACTCAATTTCTGACCGAGAGTGGCTCAATTTCTGACCGAGAGTGACTCAAATCATGACCGAGGCTGGCTCAATTTCTGACCGAGAGTGACTCAAAAAATGACCGAGGCTGGCTCAATTTCTGACCGAGAGTGACTCAAATCATGACCGAGGCTGGCTCAATTTCTGACCGAGAGTGACTCAATTTCTGACCGAGAGTGACTCAAAAAATGACAGAGGCTGGCTCAATTTCTGACCGAGAGTGACTCAAATCATGACCGAGGCTGGCTCAATTTCTGACCGAGAGTGACTCAATTTCTGACCGAGAGTGGCTCAATTTCTGACCGAGAGTGACTCAAAAAATGACCGAGGCTGGCTCAATTTCTGACCGAGAGTGACTCAATTTCTGACCGAGAGTGACTCAATTTCTGACCGAGAGTGGCTCAATTTCTGACCGAGAGTGACTCAAATCATGACCGAGGCTGGCTCAATTTCTGACCGAGAGTGACTCAAAAAATGACCGAGGCTGGCTCAATTTCTGACCGAGAGTGACTCAAATCATGACCGAGGCTGGCTCAATTTCTGACCGAGAGTGACTCAATTTCTGACCGAGAGTGACTCAAAAAATGACAGAGGCTGGCTCAATTTCTGACCGAGAGTGACTCAAATCATGACCGAGGCTGGCTCAATTTCTGACCGAGAGTGACTCAAAAAATGACCGAGGCTGGCTCAATTTCTGACCGAGAGTGACTCAATTTCTGACCGAGGCTGGCTCAAAAAATGACCGAGCCTGGTTCAATTTCTGACCGAGGGAGACTTGAGCATCATGACCCACGGGTGACTTGAGCACCAATAACCCACCAACAATAAGACTCCAACATGACTTGGAGGCACCATCATGAACCCGCCCCGAATAAACCCACATCACTCGGGTGCCACCAACCCACGGATGACTTGGGCAACATCAACCCACCAAAAATAAGACTCCAACATGACTTGGAGGCACAATCATGAACCCACCACGAATAAACCCACATTATTCGGGCGCCACCAACCCACGGATGACTTGGGCACCATCAACCCACCAAAAATAAGACTCCAACATGACTTGGAGGCACAATCATGAACCCACCACGAATAAACCCACATTACTCGGGCGCCACCAACCCACGGATGACTTGGGCACCATCAACCCACCAAAAATAAGACTCCAACATGACTTGGAGGCACAATAATGAACCCACCACGAATAAACCCACATTACTCGGGCGCCACCAACCCACGGATGACTTGGGCACCATCAACCCACCAAAAATAAGACTCCAACATGACTTGGAGGCACAATCATGAACCCACCACGAATAAACCCACAT
>NC_138527.1:13975791-13980791 GCF_000230855.2 Cajanus cajan
AGGGTGAGTACCGTCTCTCCAGATACAACTTTACTCGCCGCCCGAGCCGAAAGTTGCATACCTCCGTGCTTTCTGAACACTTCGGTACTGAGTTTGCCCTCTCCAGGGTAGCTTCACTAGACGCCCTAGCCGGAAGCTGTGAGTACTGTCTCTCCAGATACAACTTTACTCGCCGCCCGAGCCGAAAGTTGCATACCTCCGTGCTTTCTGAACACTTCGGTACTGAGTTTGCCCTCTCCAGGGTCTGCCTCCGTGTTTCTGATCACTTTGGCAAAGTGAGTTTGCCCTCTCCAGGGTCTGCCTCCGTGTTTCTGTTCACTTCGGCATGGCGAGTTTGCCCTCTCCAGGGTCTGCCTCCGTGTTTCTGATCACTTCGGCATGGCGAGTTTGCCCTCTCCAGGGTCTGCCTCCGTGTTTCTGATCACTTCGGCATGGCGAGTTTGCCCTCTCCAGGGATCTGTGATTGATTTGTCTCCACAGTCCACGATGCTGTTTCGACGGTTTGATTTTGATTTTGATGCCGCTGAGGGCTGGATAACGCAGGGATCCGTCTCGGGGATGTGCAGTTACTCATAGGTTCTTGTGTCCCAACTTTGCATTGTATGGTTGGTGCCCATTGAGGAATTTCTGTTTCCTTGGGGTGTAGACACAAAGATGCTCTTTTTGAAATGAGCGATGCCTTATGTTTGGCTGACGTCCTGTCGACGTTGGTGGAGTATCCCGGTTATCCTTATTCGGGTGACTCTTTTTGACTTTTCTGGTTTTGTAGCCTCTGTGTAGGCTGTTATCCGCTAGGGATGTTGACATGTTGATTTTTTGACTGGCCTCTTCTGTTAGGCAGATAGTCTTGATGTTCGATGTTTTGGCGGGATGCCAAATTCCGCTTGGGGAATTTTATTAATCTTTTTGATTTTCTTCCCCTTTTGTGGGGATGCCTCTTGGATAGGCGATCATCCACTGGGGATTGATGTTGATTGGCCTCTTTTGTTAGGCAGATCATCTTGACGTTCATTTGTTAGGCTGAGAGCCAAATTCCACTTGGGGAATAGTTTATTGGTCTTCCTTTTGAAGAGATGCCTCTTTATTAGGCGATTGGGGAATGAGGGATCTTATGTATCCCAAAGTATTATTTAGGAAGCCTCTGCAGGCTTAGCCTCACTCAACACTTGAGCTCGGAGAGCTATCTTCCACTGAGGAAGTGTTAAGTCCTTTGACTTGTATATACTGTTTGGATGATCGCACTTCCATTGGGGATTGCGTCGATCTTGCTTTGATAGCTCTCGCTGGGGATTTTCCCGTGAGCTTGAGCTGAGGTTCCCTCTGGGGAGTATTATTTCTGCGAGCCTCTCCAGGCTCAATTATTCTGCATACTGTGGAGGATGTGGAGTATTATTTTGGTAAGCCTCTCCAGGCTTAGTTATTCTGTACAAACTGTTTGTTGGATTTTCTATATCCTTGCCTTTTTTCATTTTCGGCTTTTTCTGTATTTTGCCTTTTCTTCTGATTTGGCTTTTTCTGTATTTTGCCTTTTTTTATGTTTTTGGCTTTTGCTGTACAGAAATTAAAAGTGCTAAAGAAATTAAATTCAGTTATTATGAGAGAGTATTATTTCGGCGAGCTTCTCCAGGCTCAGTTATTTTGTAGGAGTATTATTTCGGTAAGCCTCTCCAGGCTCAATTATTCTGTATGACGAGGGAGTATTATTTCGGCGAGCCTCTCCAGGCTCAGTTATTCTGAGAGTATTCTTTCGGCAAGCCTCTCCAGGCTCAGTTATTCTGAGAGTATTATTTCGGCAAGCCTCTCCAGGCTCAGTTATTCTGAGAGTATTCTTTCGGCAAGCCTCTCCAGGCTCAGTTATTCTGTATGAGTATTGTTTCGGCGAGCCTCTCCAGGCTCAGTTATTCTGTACAATTTTCTTGCTGGATTTTTTGTACCCATGCCTCTTTTCCGTTTTCGGCTTTTTGTTGACTGCTGTCATACACAATCAATTTTTCCTATTTTCTATTTTATGCAATTGCCTCATGACGAGGTCTTTGAAAATTTCTTTATGGCCAATACGGCCGTATCCATTTCAGTTCGCCCATGTTGAGTTGAAAATTTGTTCATAACCCCAATTTTGGTACGGGCGTACTGAACATGATACGGGCGTATTTTTTTTTTCTGAAGTTTATATTTTTTGTTTTTTTTGTTGTTTTTTTTTTTTTTTTTTTTTTTTTTTTTTGTTTTTTCAATAAACAGAGAATAAGTGATCTTCCAGTACACCTATCATCTGTATGCATGTATGCGGTATGATGCACCTAATTCTATTTGATTCTTTTTTCAAAAGAATTAACCGATGCGTTTTTGGATTTTGCCATTCCTCTTAGACGGGCTGTGCGCTGCCAACTTCTGTAACCGAGGAATGATGCGTATTATATTTGAGATTTGGTGTCATCAACCAAATGATTCTTCCCTTTCTTTAAGAGATGTGTCAACCCTCCTATTGACCACTATATCTCCATGTTTCCACTAGATTATTCAAAAATCGTTGGGACAAGAGAGAAAAGAAGGAAAGGATATATTTTTCAAAAGTTTGTGTTTTAGAGGGGAATATTTTATTTTTTGAAAAATGGTTTTTTGTAAGAATGGCTGGCCATGGTAGGCTTATGTGTTTAGGCTTGTTTGATTAAACACTTATGAGGTTAAGCACATCTTTGTTATTAATGATTGTGTTTTGACAACTTGGATAGCTTTTCTTGAGCCCCTTGTTGAATTCATTTGATGGTACCATCATGGATTTATTTTGTTTTTCTGTTTGTCCTTATTTTTGCCTAAAACCCCCTTTTGTGGCGTTTTAGCGGACCTTTGTTTTTGTTCATTTTTGTAACCCTAACTTTTGCCTAGGTCACCCTTTTGTGGGATTCCTAGCGGGTTTTTGTCTTCATTTTGTAACCCCAACTTTTGCCTAGGTCACCCTTTTGTGGGATTCCTAGCGGGTCTTTTGCTCTTATTTTTGCGCAGTCCCCTTTTTGGGTTCCCTGCCGAGCTTATTATCTTTAGGATTTCTTTATCCATGATGGCACTTATTGAGGCCAAGAAAAGGTGCTCCAAGCTATCATGCACATTTCCACATAAAAATGATGCGGGTTTATTGATTATTAAGACGATTTTAACCTCACTTATGTTTATTCAAACAGGGTTAAATGACGTGGTTTAGAATTTTACTGCAAGCAAGAAAAGAAGCAATAAAGAATTAATGAAGAATGATTTTATTATAATCATGATGGAAACATGTGCCCTATCGAGGCTCGGGGGTCGGGCTGTCCCCGAGGAGTGATCTCTAATAGTCACTGAATTTACACATCCCTATTAGAAGGAAAAGGACACTTGATGACGACAGCTGGCCTTGACGTTTGTGAACCAGCCTTCCTAAAGATCTGGCTTAAAGAACGTCGAGAAGGATCTTGATTCCTCTTCGTTCTTTGATCTTTGTTAGGGTTGTATCCTAACCCTTGTTTCCCCGGATTTATCCTTGATAATGGGTAGCTCCGGGATTCCTTGGGAGTCCTTGCCTAATCCTTGTCCTGGCAAGTATCCGTTCTTGGTGAGCATGGAGGCTACCTTCTTCATTTCTCGGGGAAACGTTTCGACATTGGCGATTTCCAATGCTTGGAAGGCGGTTTCTAAAGCTTCCTCCGCTGCATCCACGTAAGGTATGGTGGATGGTTTGCTGATGAGTATGTCATCTTCAGCTTGTACAGTCACCAGTTTGTCACCCACTATGAACTTGACTTTCTGGTGGAGCGTAGAGGGTACAGCTTTCGCATCATGAATCCAAGGTCGGCCGAGGAGACAGCTGTATGCGGGAGTAATGTCCATCACTTGGAATTCGACATTAAAGATAGTGGGTCCAATTTGGATTTGGAAGATTGATCTCTCCCACCACTTCTCTTTTAGATCCATCGAAGGCTCGAACGATCATGTTGTTGGCGCATTTGGATTCCCTTGATTGCCACTTGCTCGAGCGCTTTTTTTTGGCATTACGTTCAAGGAAGATCCATTATCTACCAAGACTTTAGCGATGTGATACTCCTTGCACTTTATAGAGATGTGCAAGGGCTTGTTGTGGTTTGATCCCTCGGCGGGGATTTCTTCATCGATGAAGGTGAGGTGGTCATTAGCCTTGATGTGACTAACAATCCCCTCAAACTCGTCTTGGGAGATAGTGTGCGACACATATGCCTTGTTCAAGACTTTCAACAGATCTTGTCGATGCGGTTCGGAGCTTCGGATCAACGACGACAGCGTAATCTTTGCTGGCATTTTATGAAGTTGATCCACGATGGAGTACTCGCTCTGTCGTATGAACTTTAACAGCTCGTCTGTCTCCTCCTCGGATTCTCTTTCCTCGGTTTTATCTTTTTCTTTTTCTTTATTCTTGGGAGCTTTGTTATGAAGATCATCGGGAGTGTAGATCCTACCACTCCTAGTCATGCCCCCAAGTCCAGCAGTGTTTGGAGATATCGCTGTCGGCAGAAGAGTGGATGTCGTATATCCACGGCACAGCCTTATTTGATTTGTAAGGGAAAGGCCTTGGAACTGTGATCCTTAATGGTGTCGGACCTTCCCCTTTATTCGTCTTGATTACCAACAACGGAGTTGATGTGCGCTTGCTTGGCGCGGTTGTTGGCTTACACTTAATAACGAACGGCGTGCGATCCATTCTTTGAACATACGCATCGATTAATCCTTTCTTTTTATTAATGTTTATTAATGGATTACTAGGAGAGATGTATGAATGACTCCTAGATCTCTCCATGATCTATATGCATGATATGAGATGATGAGGTTGAATATGCATGCATAGTGTTTATTCAACTAAGCATTATCATGTTTTTAGGATGTTCCTAAGATGATGCATGATATTGCTTGGTTTGGATAAATACATATTTTTCTTTTGGATATTTTGTACCTTTTTGTATTTTTGGGTGAAAAGGGAAACTACCTATATGAATGTGATG
>NC_138527.1:13985791-13988291 GCF_000230855.2 Cajanus cajan
TAGGCCATATTTGGTGCAAATTCAGGCAAGGATGGTGAACAAAGGGAAAACCCACCAAAAGTTAGCTCGCAAGAGCATAGACCGTCCCTCGGGTGGGTTGGGTAGTAAAGAAAGTAGGAAAGTATGGTGCAATTTTGGGCAACGATGATGAACAAAGGGCAAATTGGCTGGACAAGGGAAAGGGTAGGCCATATTTGGGGAAAATTCGGTCAAGGATGGTGAACAAAGGGAAAACCCACAAAAAATTAGCTCGTAAGAGCATAAACCATCCCTCGAGTAGGTTGGGAAAGATACAAACTAGGCTAGGTTTGGTGCAATTTTGGGCAAGGATGATGAACAAAGCTAAAATGGGCTGGACAAGTGAAAGGGTAGGCCATATTTGGGGCAAATTCGGTCAGGAGTGGTAAACAAAGGGATAAAAAGTAGGCTAGGTTTGGTGCAATTTTGGGCAAGGATGATGAAGAAAGGGAAAATGGGCTGGAGAAGGGGAAGGGTAGGCCATATTTGGTGCAAATTCGAGCAAGGATGGTGAACAAAAGGAAAACCCACCAAAAATTAGCTCGTAAGAGCATAAACCGTCCCTTAGGTGGGTCGAGCAGGAAAGAAAGTAGGCTAGGTTTTGTGCAATTTTGGACAAGGATGATGAGCAAATGAAAAATAGGCTAGACAAGTGATAGGGTAAGGCTTAATTGGTGCAAACTCGGTCAAGGTTGATAAACAAAAGGAAAACCCACCAAAAATTAGCTCAAAAGAGCATAAACCGTCCCTCGAGTGGGTTGGGAGAGATAGAAAATATGCTAGGTTTGGTGCAATTTTGGGCAAGGATTATGAATAGAGGGAAAATGGGCTGGACAAGTGAAAGGGTAGGTCATATTTGGTGTAAATTCGATCAGTGATGGTAAACAAAGGGAAAACCCACAAAAAATTAGCTCGTAAGAGCATAAACCGTCCCTCGGGTGGGTTAGGCAAGGTAGAAACTGGGCTAGATTTGGTGCAAATTTGGGCAATAATGATGATCAAAGGGAAAATGGGCTGGACGAGTTATAGGGTACGGCATATTTGGTGCAAACTCGATGAAGGATGGAAAAAGAAGAGAAAACCCACCAAAAATTAGCTCAAAAGAGCATAAACCGTCCCTCGGGTGGGTCAAGATGGCTTAAATCTGGCTAAACGAAGGCTGGAAAGGCCAAAATATGGGTTAGAATGATGATAGAACGAATCTGGAGTTTTTCGAAAATTTTCAAAAAAATCGGCCGAAGTCGGCCGAATTTTCGGTTTGATTCATGAAAAATTTTGATTCGAAATTTGCCACGGGAGAACACAACGCAGGCTTAGAAATGCCCACGGAGTGTGAGGGGAAGGCCCCGTGGCTCGCCCAGACCAGCCAAGGTGCGCTGGGTTTCTGCTGAGACACACCCTCCCCCTATAATAGGCTAATATGCAAAAGTGAATTTTGTACAAGTAGATACCTTTTTTCTGAGCAGACATAAGTTCCTTTTTGGGAGCTACAGATCGAATTTTGATCTGATTTTTTGCAGCATTGTTTAGAAAAATCATATCTTCGTGCTCACCAAATTAGAGAATTTTTTGCCAACGGAATATTTTTTAATAATTTTTTTAAGAAACGAAAATACGTAAATCCAGAAAAATAGAAAAACGTATCTAGGCATCGAATTTTGATCTGATTTTTTGCATGCACCCACATACTAATATAACTGACCTGTCCACCAAAAATCTCAGCCATCCTCCAAGGGATTGAATTTTAATGATTTTTTTACCAAAACATGGTAAAATCGGAAAATTCGTAAAAATGGAGGATGAAGGTCTCTCACCCCCAAAACTTCCCAGCATACTTAGGCATGTTAGAAGAGATGTTTGATCCAAGAAGTGCTCAAAAAAAAATTGAATGGTTCATAGTTGGTGCATAGTGGTCGGTCACGGTGGGTCGTGGTGCAAATCTGGTGGGTCGTGACTCAATTTCTGACCAGCCTTGGCTCAATTTCTGGTGGGTCGTGACTCAATTTCTGACCGAGCCAGCCAAATTTTCTGACCGAGGGTGACTCAATTTCTGACCGAGAGTGACTAAAATCATGACCGAGGCTGGCTCAATTTCTGACCGAGAGTGGCTCAATTTCTGACCGAGAGTGACTCAATTTCTGACCGAGAGTGACTCAAAAAATGACCGAGAGTGACTCAAATCATGACCGAGGCTGGCTCAATTTCTGACCGAGAGTGGCTCAATTTCTGACCGAGAGTGACTCAATTTCTGACCGAGAGTGACTCAAAAAATGACCGAGGCTGACTCAAATCATGACCGAGGCTGGCTCAATTTCTGACCGAGAGTGACTCAAAAAATGACCGAGGCTGGCTCAATTTCTGACCGAGAGTGACTCAAATCATGACCGAGGCTGACTCAAATCATGACCGAGGCTGGCTCAATTTCTGACCGAGAGTGACTCAATTTCTGACCGAGAGTGACTCAAATCATGACCGAGGCTGG
>NC_138527.1:13993291-13998291 GCF_000230855.2 Cajanus cajan
TTCTTTGAGTCTTGTCATATACACATATTACTCTTAATTTTGGTATAAGCTTTCCAAATTGTGCTTTGTTGCTTGTCTAGTTTTCTTTCAATAATTTCCTGTGCTGGAAGTGGCCTTAAATCCTTTCTCAAGGATCAAGCATTGCTCAACAAAGAGTAGGAAAAATTTTGGACACTATAATCACCAAATTTGACCTAATTTAGTGACCAAAATCATCCTAAATCTCCTTCACTTGAGTGACCAATTCCTTCACCTTGTGAGGCAGCCACCTTAACCTCTTTGTTGTGTTTCTTTTGCAGGTCCAGGAGCATCATATTGAAGGATTAGTGGTGGATTAAACACTTGGTTAAGTGTTAGAAAAGTTGAACACAAAACCGCCACTAATTGGTCACCAAAGCCGCCACTTTATTGCTTTTTAGGCTAGTTTAATTTTTGTCAATTCTCTTGTATTTTTAAACCAATTTGTAAAGCTTGGAGGGAGTATTAAGAAGCTGGTCAGGTATATCTACATCTTTGATAGACTCTCACGTGTAGTACTAGTGGAAGTGGCTTGAAAATTTCATATGTTTCAAGCTTCCACTTAGGATATCCGACTAGTTGCTTAACTTGTTTCTTTCAAGTTTTCTTGTACTTAATTGCTTTACTTTGTTGCCTATAAACGTCTAGAATTGTGTAGTTTTATTTGTTCACGTTTAGTTAAGTGTTAAAAACAAACCAATTGTGAAAAAGCATACAAAAATTTTTGTGAAAAGTTTTGAGGAATTGGAAGTACCACAAAGGAGTTTAGTGATTTCCACTTGAAAAGGCTTGGTTATTAAGTGGCTCTTTGTAGCTCACCTCCCTTGATAGTGCAACTTGTACACTTAGACTTCCAAGTGCTATTTTCATTCCTAGAAAATACCAAAAACATTTTATAACTTTTTGCATAGCATACAAATTCTTTTGCTTAACCATGAGTCATCATTCTCAAGGTAGTAGTGACTTTGATACTCCTAAAAGCTTTGAAAGAATTGTCAAGGAGGTTGAAGCACTAAAACTTTGGAAAAATGATGAGATGCTTCAAAAACAAAAAGAGAAACTTGAAAAAGAAGTACAAATCACGGCTTTGGAACAAGAAATCCAAAAGATTAAGCAAAGAGAAGAAAAACTTTTAAAAAGTTTAAATAAAAATAAAAGTCCAAAAGGTTCTTCTAGGAGTTCAACCAAGAGCTCCAATGATTCTCAAAACCAAGATAATGATGGTAGTATGCATATGGATGCTTACTATCAACCAACACCTAGGAGAGTCATTAAAGAACACAAAGTGAGGGAATCAAGGGTTGATCTCCCTTACTTTCATGGAAAAGATAATGTGGACACCTACTTGGATTGGGAGATGAAAGTGGAGCAAATCTTCACTTGTCATCAAGTAGGTGAGGAAAGAAAAGTTCCTTTGGCCACCCTAGCTTTTCAAGGACAAGCCATGTATTGGTGGACATCCTTGGAAAGAGAGAGAAGACTTCACAATGATCCTCCCATCACTTATTGGAATGAATTGAGGAGTGCTATGAGAAGAAGGCACATTCCTTCTTATTATAGTAGGGAGCTTATGGATAAGCTCCAAAGACTCCAACAAAAGGGTATGAGTGTTGAGGAGTATAGGCAAAAGATGGAGTTATATCTCATGAGGGCTGGGATAAGGGAAGAAGAAAGATTGACCATTGCTAGATTTCTAAGTGGTCTTAATTTTGACATAAGAGATAGAGTTGAGTTACTCCCTTATAGGGACCTTGATGATTTGGTCCAACTTTGTATAAGGGTGGAACAACAAAATTTGAGAAAATCCTCTTTTAAAGGTAAAACTCAATCTAGCTCTTATGTTAAGAAAGATTACAAGAGGGAGGGTCACTTTGATTCCTCTAAGAAATTTGGCAAAGAAAAAGAGAAAGAAAAAGAAAATGATAAAAATAAAAATATTGTCACTTCTAGTAGCAAAACTAGTGATATCAAATGCTTTAAGTGTCTTGGGAGAGGACACATAGCCTCTCAATGCCCAACTAAAAAGGTGATGATTTTGAAGGGGCAAGACATTTATAGTAGTGTTGATGAATCTAGTTCCACTACTTCAAGTGATAGTGAATCAAGTGAGGAAGACCATTCCATTGAAAGTGCATATCCTTGTGATGGTCAACTTCTCATGATTAGAAGGCTTCTAGGAAGCCAACCTAATGAGTCTCATCTTTCACAAAGGGAGAACATTTTTCACACAAGGTGTAAAGTTTTAGACAATGCTTGTTCTCTCATTGTAGATAGTGGGTCTTGTTGCAACTGTTGTAGCACAAGGTTGGTGGAGAAGCTTGGTCTTACTATTATTCCTCATCCGAAACCATATCAACTTCATTGGATTAATGAAGATGGGGATATTAATGTTAATCAACAAGTGAAAGTCAAGTTCTCTATTGGTAACTATGAAGACCAAGTGGTTTGTGACATAGTTCCAATGGAAGCTTGTCATATTTTGTTGGGAAGGCCATGGCAATTTGACAAGAAAACCATGCACAATGGCCTTACCAATGAAATTACTTTCACCCATAAAGAAAAGAAATTTGTACTTCATCCTTTGTCTCCTTCACAAGTGATAGAGGATCAAGTACAAATGAAAAAGAAAAGAGAAGAAGAAAAAAAAAACTTGAATAAAAAAAAAGAAAAGAAGGAAAAGAAGCATAAATTTTCAAAGAAAGATGAAGAGAAACCTTTTCCAAAGGAAGGAATTCAACAAGAACCTTTTAAAAAAAAAACTTTGATTGTTGAAAAACCTTCTTACATTCTTCTTTGTAAAGGAATGCTTCAGTGTCATAATTTAAGTATTGAACTTAATTCTTTATCTCCTCAAGTTTCTCATTTATTAAAAGAATTTGATGATATATTCCCTAGTGAAGGTCCACAAGGCCTTCCTCCTTTTAGGGGTATAGAACATCAAATTGATTTTGTGCCTGGGGTTAGTCTACCCAATAGACCAGCCTATAGGACAAATCCTCAAGAAACTAAGGAGATCGAGAATCAAGTCCATGAATTATTGAATAAGGGTTGGATACAAAAGAGTTTGAGTCCCTGTGTTGTGCCTGTATTGTTAGTGCCCAAGAAAGATGGAAAATGGAGAATGTGTTGTGATTGTAGGGCCATTAACAATATCACAATCAAGTACAGGCACCCAATCCCTAGACTTGATAATATGGTTGATGAGTTACATGGTGCTTCCATATTTTCTAAAATTGATCTTAAAAGTGGTTATCACCAAATAAGAATTAAAAAGGGTGATGAGTGGAAAACTGCTTTTAAAACCAAATTTGGATTATATGAGTGGTTAGTTATGCCTTTTGGTCTAACTAATGCACCAAGTACATTCATGAGGCTTATGAATCATGTCTTGAGAGAATGTATAGGAAAATTTGTGGTTGTTTATTTTGATGATATATTAATCTATAGTAGGTCTCAAGATGATCATTTAGGACATCTTAGAGAAGTTATGATGATCCTTAGGGAAAACCAATTATTTGCAAATCTTGAAAAATGTACTTTTTGTGTGGATCATGTGGTTTTCCTAGGGTTCATTATAAGCAAAAATGGGGTTCAAGTGGATCCCGAGAAAATTAAAGCCATTCAAGAGTGGCCAAAGCCTAAAAATGTTAGTGAAGTTAGGAGTTTTCATGGTTTAGCAAGTTTTTATAGAAGATTTGTACCTAACTTCTCTAGCATTGCTTCACCCTTGAATGAGCTTGTCAAAAAAAATATTTTATTTGAATGGACTGCCAAGCATGACCAAGCATTTCAATTACTTAAAGATCAACTTACTAATGCACCCATTTTAGCTCTACCTAATTTTGAAAAGACTTTTGAGCTAGAATGTGATGCATCAGGAGTTGGCATAGGAGCTGTGTTATTGCAAGGAGGACACCCCATTGCATATTTTAGTGAAAAACTAAAAGGTGCCTCCCTCAATTACCCTACCTATGATAAGGAGTTGTATGCCTTGGTTAGAGCTTTACAAACTTGGGAGCACTATCTTGTGTCCAAAGAGTTTGTCATCCATAGTGACCATGAGTCACTTAAATATTTAAGAGGTCAAGGTAAATTAAATAAGCGACATGCCAAATGGTTAGAGTTTCTTGAGCAATTTCCATATATTATTAAATTCAAGAAAGGAAAATCCAATGTTGTAGCTGATGCTTTATCTAGGAGACATACCTTGCTTGTGTCTCTAGGAACTCAAATTCTTGGATTTGATAATATTAGGGAATTGTATGAAGAAGATCTTGAATTTGGTGTTAATTATAAAAAATGTCAACAAAAAGCTTTTGATGGTTTCTATATGGCTGAGGGGTATTTATACAAAGAAGGAAGATTGTGTATACCCCAAGGATCCATTAGGAAACTATTAATTAAAGAGAGTCATGAAGGTGGGCTTATGGGGCACTTTGGTGTTGATAAAACCCTTAGTTTGCTAAAAGAAAAATTTTATTGGCCCCATATGCGAAAAGATGTCCAAAGGCATTGTTTTAGATGTTTAGCTTGTTTACAAGCTAAGTCTAAAGTAATGCCTCATGGAACATACACACCTTTGCCTGTTGCTTCTTCTCCTTGGGTGGATATTAGCATGGATTTTGTGCTAGGTTTACCTAGAACCCAAAGGGGAATGGATTCTATTTTTGTGGTAGTGGACCGTTTTAGTAAAATGGCTCATTTTATTCCATGCCACAAAGTAGATGATGCAAGCAACATTGCAAAACTCTTCTTTAGAGATGTGGTTAAACTTCATGGGCTTCCTAAAACTATAGTTTCAGATAGAGATACAAAGTTTCTAAGCCATTTTTGGCGTGTCTTATGGTCAAGACTAGGAACTAAACTCCTCTTTTCAACTACTTGTCATCCTCAAACAGATGGCCAAACTGAGGTAGTGAATAGATCTCTGTCTACTATGCTTAGGGCAGTCCTAAAGGGTAATCACAAATCTTGGGATGAGT
>NC_138527.1:14003291-14008291 GCF_000230855.2 Cajanus cajan
ATTGTTTGCGCATTGATTATGTGACATTGTATGAGCATACATTGCATTATTTAAACATACAACATTCTTCTTTTTTAAATAAGAATAAATGGGAATAAGAATCTTCCATTACATGGTGTTAACATCTACCTTCATCACATTCATATAGGTAGTTTCCCTTTTCACCCAAAAAATAAATACAAAAAAAATACAAAATACCCAAAAAAAGAAAAAGGGTTATTTATCCAAACCAAGCAATATCATGCATCATCTTAGAAACATCCTAAAAACATGATAATGCTTAGTTGAATAAACACTATGCATGCATATTCAACTTCATCATCTCATATCATGCATATAGATCATGGAGAGATCTAGGAGTCATTCATACATCTCTCCTAGTAATTCATTAATAAACATTAATAAAAAGAAAGAAATAATCGATGCGTATGTTCAAGATGGATCGCACGCCATTTGTTATTAAGTGTAAGCCAACAACCGCGCCAAGCGAGCGCACATCAACTCCGTTGTTGGTAATCAAGACAAACAAAGGGGAAGGTCCAACACCATTAAGGATCACAGTTCCAAGGCCTTTCCCTTGCAAATCAAATAAGGCTGTGCCGTGGATATACGACATCCACTCTTCTGCCGACAGCGATATCTCCAACATCGCTGGACTTGGGGGCATGACTAGGAGTGGCAGGATCTACACTCCCGAAGATCTTCATGATAAAGCCCCCAAGAATAAAAAAAAAGAAGAAGAAAAGAAAACCGAGGAAAAAGAATCTGAGGAGGAGACAGACAAGCTGTTAAAATTTATCCGACAGAGCGAGTACTCCATCGTGGATCAACTTCATAGGACGCCAGCAAAGATTACGCTGTTGTCATTGATCCTATGCTCCGAACCGCATCGGCAAGCTCTGTCGAAAGTCTTGAACGAGGCATATGTGTCGCACACTATCTCCCAAGACAAGTTTGAGGGGATTGTTAGTCACATCACGGCTAGTGATCACCTCACCTTCACCGATGAAGAAATCCCCGCCGAGGGACCGAATCATAACAAGCCCTTGCACATCTCTGTAAAGTGCAAGGAGTATCACATCGCTAAAGTCTTGGTAGATAATGGATCTTCCTTGAATGTGATGCCAAAAAGAACGCTCAAGCAATTGGCAACAAGGGAGTCCAAATGCGCCCGAGCAACATGATCGTTCGAGCCTTCGATGGCTCTAAAAGAGAAGTGGTGGGAGAGATCAATCTTCCAATCCAAATTGGACCCACTATCTTTAATGTCGAATTCCAAGTGATGGACATTACTCCCGCATACAGCTGTCTCCTCGGCCGACCTTGGATTCATGATGCGAAAGCTATTCCTTCTACGCTCCACCAGAAAGTCAAGTTCATAGTGGATGACAAACTGGTGACTATACAAGCTGAAGATGACATACTCATCAGCAAGCCATCCAACATACCTTATGTGGATGCAGCAGAGGAAGCTTTGGAAACCGCCTTCCAAGCATTGGAAATTGCCAATGTTGAAACGTTTCCCCGAGAAATGAAGAAGGTAGCTCATATGCTCACCAAGAACGGATACTTGCCAGGACAAGGATTAGGCAAGGACTCCCAAGGAATCCCGGAGCTACCCATTATCAAGGATAATCCGGGGAAACAAGGGTTAGGATACAACCCTAACAAAGATCAAAGAATGAAGAGGAATCAAGATCCTTCTCGACGTTCTTTAAGCCAGATCTTTAGGAAGGCCGGTTCACAAGCGTCAAGGCCGGTCGTCGTCGTCAAAATGTTTTTCTCCTTCCGATAGGGATGTATAGACTCAGTGACTATTAGAGATCACTCCTCGGGGACAGCCCGACCCCCGAGCCTCGATAGGGCACATGTTTCCATTATGATTATAATAAAATCATTCTTCATTAATTGCTTCTTTTCTCGCTTGCAATAAAATTCTAGACCACATTATTTTAACCCTGTTTGAATAAACATGAATGAGGTTAAAATCATCTTAATAATAATAAACCCACATCATTTTTATGTGGAAGTGTGTGTGTCAACTTGGAGCACCTTTTCTTGGCATCAATAAGTGCCATCATGGATAAAAGAAATCCTAAAGATAATAAGCTCGGCAGGAAACCCAAAAAGGGGACTGCGCAAAAATAAGAGCAAAAGACCCGCTAGGAATCCCACAAAAGGGTGACCTAGGCAAAAGTTAGGGTTACAAAATGAAGACAAAAACCCGCTAGGAATCCCACGAAGGGGTGACCTAGGCAAAAATTAGGGTTACAAAATAATGAACAAAAACAAAAGTCCGCTAAAATACCACGGAAGGGTGTTTTAGGCAAAAATAAGGACGATCAAAAAAATAGAATAAATCCATGATGGTACCATCAATTGAATTCAACAAAGGGGCTCAAGAAAAGCTATCCAAGTTGTCAAAGCACAATCATTAATAACAAAGATGTGCTTAACCTCATAAGTGTTTAAACAAACAAACCTAAACACAATAAGCCTACCTTGGCCATCCATGCTTACAAAAACAATTTTTCAAAAATAAAATAATCCCCTCTAAAACACAAACTTTTGAAAAATATACCCTTTCCTTCTTTTCTCTCTTGTCCCAACGATTTTTGAATAATCTAGTGGAAACATGGAGATATAGTGGTCAATAGGAGGGTTGACACATCTTCTAAAGAAAGGGAAGAATCATTTGGTTGATGACACCAAAATCAAATATGCATCATTCCTCGGTAACAGAAATCGGCAGAGCACAGTCTGTCTGGAGGAATGGCAAAATCCAAACACAAAAACGCATCGGTTAATTCTTTTGAAAAAAGAATCAAATAGAATTAGGTGCATCATACTGCATACATGCATACAGATGATAGGTGTACTGGAAGATCACTTATTCTCTGTTTATTGAAAAAACAAAAATATATAAACTTCAGAAAAAACAATACGCCTGTATCATGTTCAGTACGCCCGTACCAAAATTAGGGTTATGAACAAATTTTCAATTCAATACGGGCATACTGAAATGGATGCGGCCGTATTGGCCATAAAGAAATTTTCAAAGACCTCGTCATGAGGCAACTACATAAATTAGAAAAAATAGGAAGAATTGCTTGTGTATGACAGCAGCAAACAAAATGCAAAGATTCAGAAAATCAACAGCGTCATACAAAATAACTGAGCCTGGAGAGGCTTGCCGAAAGAATACTCTCAAAATAACTGAGCCTGGAGAGGCTTGCCGAAAGAATACTCTCAAAATAACTGAGCCTGGAGAGGCTTGCCGAAACAATACTCCCACAGAATAACTGAGCCTGGAGAGGCTTGTCGAAATAATACTCTCTCAGAATAACTGAGCCTGGAGAGGCTTGCCGAAAGAATACTCTCAGAATAACTGAGCCTGGAGAGGCTCGCCGAAATAATACTCCCTCGTCATACAGAATAATTGAGCCTGGAGAGGCTTGTCGAAATAATACTCCTTCAGAATAATTGAGCCTGGAGAGGCTTGCCGAAATAATACTCCTACAAAATAGCTGAGCCTGGAGAGGCTCGCCGAAATAATACTCTCTCATAATAACTGAATTTAATTTCTTTAGCACTTTTAATTTCTGTACAGCAAAAGCCAAAAACATAAAAAAAAAAAAAAAAAAAAAAGGCAAAATACAGAAAAAGCCAAATCAGAAGAAAAGGCAAAATACAGAAAAAGCCGAAAACGAAAAAGGCGAGGATATAGAAAATCCAACAAACAGCTTGTACAGAATAATCGAGCCTGGAGAGGCTCGCAGAAATAATACTCCCCAAAGGGAACCTCAGCTCATGAAGCCAATATCCAACAAGAGCTTTCAAAGCAAGATCGTCAAAATCTCCCAAAGGAAGTACGATCATCCAAGTAATATATCCAAGTCAAAGGACTTCAGACTTCCTCAGTGGAAAGTAGCTCTCCGACTCAGGCATTGAGTGAGGCTAAGCCTGTAGAGGCTTCCTAAATAATACTCTCCCGATCAGACAGAATAATTGAGCCTGGAGAGGCTCGCAGAAATAATACTCCTTCAGAATAATCGAGCCTGGAGAGGCTCGCAGAAAGAATACTCCCTTCAGAATAACTGAGCCTGGAGAGGCTCGCAGAAAGAATACTCCCTCAGAATAATTGAGCCTGGAGAGGCTCGCAGAAAGAATACTCCCTTCAGAATAATCGAGCCTGGAGAGGCTCGCAGAAAGAATACTCCCTTCAGAATAATTGAGCCTGGAGAGGCTCGCAGAAAGAATACTCCCTCAGAATAATTGAGCCTGGAGAGGCTCGCAGAAACAATACTCTTCCTTCAGAATAGTTGAGCCTAGAAAGGCTCGATTCCCCAGAGATATCTCAAGCTTACACTCACGGGCCAAATTCCCCAGTGAAAGCTATCAGAATGCGATCAGCGAAATCCCCAAAGGAGGCCTGATCATCCAAGAAAAATGTCTAAGGACTTTAAACTTCCCCAATGGAGGATAGCTTTCCAACTCAAAAGCGATGAGTGAAGCTAAGCCTGAAGAGGCTTTCTAAATAATACTCTGGGATGAATAAAAACTTCAAATCCCCAATCGCCTACTAAAGAGGCATCTCTTCAAAAGGAAGACCAATAAACTATTCCCCAAGTGGAATTTGGCTCTCAGCCTAACAAATGAACGTCAAGATGATCTGCCTAACAAAAGAGGCCAATCAACATCAATCCCCAGTGGATGATCGCCTATCCAAGAGGCATCCCCACAAAAGGGGAAGAAAATCAAAAAGATTAATAAAATTCCCCAAGCGGAATTTGGCATCCCGCCAAAACATCGAACATCAAGACTATCTGCCTAACAGAAGAGGCCAGTCAAAAAATCAACATGTCAACATCCCTAGCGGATAACAGCCTACACAGAGGCTACAAAACCAGAAAAGTCAAAAAGAGTCACCCGAATAAGGATAACCGGGATACTCCACCAACGTCGACAGGACGTCAGCCAAACATAAGGCATCGCTCATT
>NC_138527.1:14015791-14043291 GCF_000230855.2 Cajanus cajan
GGAACCCGAAAGGGGCGCTGTGGGGTGCTAACACCTTCCCCACGCGTAACCGACTCCCTTACCCAACTCTGGTTGTAATGGCCAAAGTTGATTTGTAAAATCAATTGCCTTATCCCTTTTTCCAATGTTTTGAGTAAAACATTGGTGGCGACTCCACGAACCCCTCCTTTTGCGAAAACCACTAATCCATGGAGGGTCCCGCTTGGGATTAATATGGATTGGTGAATCATTTAATAAAATTGCTCGTTTGACAAGGTCTCAGTTTGAGAATACGTCATTCTAGCAATCCATATTTTTAAAATAAACGAGTCCAAACCATCCTTCGCGAATGCCGAAAGCCCGTTTCGGGCCGGTGGCGACAGATGGCGACTCCACTGGGGAAGCTTTGAGAGTCAGTCCCATTTAGTGACAGATTGTTTTTAACAAATAATAGTTAAAAATTACTTCCTTACCCCTTGCTTGTATGATAACATGCTTTATATATTTGGCTTTAAATAACTGTTGTTTGTTTAAATTTCCGCAATTGTTTGAAATAAATTGCACACAAACCTTTGCACACAACAGTTCCCTCTATACCCGGGGGCATGAGTGGTAATCCATAGGGAGTGGATGTTAGTACGGCCGGTTGAATGGGTCTATAGGAGCCTACGAGACCGTTGTCGGAAAAACATCACTCAAGGTGATAACCATGAACTTGAGTCCGACAGTGCGTTGGAACTTTCCATCGACTTACGACGAGAGGAATTGGGTCCCTATAATGGGGGCACCTTGGGGGCCTTTGACCAAGTGAGAACAGTTAGATCCTCCTTGAATATGCACTTTTCTGCAGGAGACCCCTACCTCGTGATTCGTTCGTGACTGTTCGTGGATGAGTGAATTGTTTGTGTAAATGCTTATGTGCAATTGTTTGTGCATTAATAAATAACCTCGTAATAAGGTCTAAAGAATAATCCCCATGCATGAAAAAACCATGACATGAGAGGAAAGACCATGTGTGAAAATATAATAAAAGTGAGGAGCATGTACATCATTACCAATAAGACATCATGCATCCTCATAAACCATGCATTTTAGGTTCACCAATACCTCTTGACATGAGTAAAAGAGACCCATAATTATCAAGATTCTCCGTTGAGGAGAGATCATAAGTCAAGGAGGGTGGTAACGCTTTGTTTTAAAAAGGCAACGCCTTAAAAATGGAGGGTTATCAAGCTCACGTCAAGAGCGTATTCATCCCATAAATTAATTAGATTAAATATTCATTTTTAGAAAGTGGCTGGTCATCTCTCTGTCCTCACACGCGCGCAGAAAATCAAGAAGATGGAAGCGCTGGGGGAGCAAAATAAGAAGCTCACAACCGAGCTCTCTCAGCTCAACAAGAAAATGGACGCGTTGGAGGAACGAAATAAGGAGCTTACAGCCGAGCTCTCACAGCTCAAAGAGCAAATGGCGCAAATGATGGAACTCATGCGTCACCACAACATACAAGGGGCTGAGCACAGTGACCATGAGTCCCATCATGTTGGAGGAAGAGTGGAACAAGAGCTGAAAAGCGGGAAGCTAGCTAAACCTTCCCAATCATTTAAAGCTAAGAAGACCTTTGGGAAGAAGAAGGAGAGAGAAGTCAGTGCCATAACCATCTCTTCGTCTTCTTCCACTTCGAAGTCAGGAAAATCGCAATTCAAACCTGTAAAGAAGTTTGATAAACTTCCGACCACATATAGCGACATCCTGCCGAAGCTAGTGGAAGCACGTCTTCTAGCTTACGTTCCACTAAAGAAGATTGATCCACCTCATCCCAGTTGGTACAAACCACAAGACAAATGTTTATACCATTCGGGGACATCAGGGCATTCAACGGAGAACTGCAGAGCTCTCAAATATAAGGTCCAAGACCTTATTGATGCTGGGTGGATCACTTTTGATTCGATAGCGCCCGACGTGAGCAAGAATCCTCGGCCAAAACAGGATTAGAGAGAATAACAAGCCATGATAGGGCCCCTCCACTTTTTTCTTTTAGGGACTCATGATCTGTACCCGAGATCATGAGAACCTTTTCATGTAAATAAGGGTTTTGTACAGTTCTACATACATATATCAATAAAGAGGCATATTTCACACATTATTCTCTTATTTTGTTCTTTTCTCTCTCTCTCATTAACATTAATAATTCTAAACCTAAACAGAACCAATAAAATAATTATGTCTGTAATTGTTCGCTCTGACCAGGATCCGAAAGTTGAGGATAAACGGGTTGAGTTGGACAGTGATGAGGAGACCATCTCTCCGGATCTGCAAAGACTGCTAGATCAAGAAACTCGTCTACTCCAACCGTGTCAAGAGAAATTAGAGACCGTGAATTTGGGGCAAGGCCGAGAGATAGAAGAGGTCAACATTGGGACCCATATCAGTGATGAAATAAAGACTAATGTTTCCACTATGATTATAATAAAATCATTCTTCATTGCTTCTTTTCTTGCTTATAATAAAATTCTAAACCACATTATTTTTAACCCTGTTTGAATAAACATGAATGAGGTTAAAATCATCTTAATAATAATAAGCCCACATCATTTTTATGTGGAGGTGTGTGTGACAACTTGGAGCACCTTCCCTTGGCCTTGACAAGTGCCATCATGGGTAAAAAGAAACCTTTCAAAATAAAAGAAGCTCGGCAGGAAACTCAAAAAAGGGGACTGCGCAAAAATAAGAGCAAAAGACCCGCTAGGAATCCCACGAAAGGGTGACCTAGGCAAAAGTTAGGGTTACAAAAAATAAACAAAAATAAAGGTCCGCTAAAACGACACAAAAGGGTGTTTTAGGCAAAAATAAGGACAATCAAAAAACAAAATAAATCCATGATGGTACCATGAACCGAATTCAAAAAGAAAGGTTCAAGGGAAGTTATCTAAGTTGTCAAATCACAACGTCAATAAACAAAGATTTTCTTAACTTCATAAGTGTTTAATCAAACAAGCCTAAACACATAAGCCTACCTTGGCCAAACATTCTTACAAAAACCATTTTTGAAAAATAAATCCCTTCTAAAACACAAACTTCAAAACAAAAATATCTTTCCCTTCTTTTCTCTCTTGTCCCAAAAGATTTTAGAATAATCTAGTGGAAGCATGGAGAAATAAATCATCACTGATAATGGATCCAATCTAAATAACAAGATGGTGGAAGAACTGTGCCAAGAGTTCAAGATCCAACACCACAACTCTTCCCCATACCGACCAAAAATGAATGGGGCAGTCGAGGCAGCCAATAAGAATATCAAGAAGATAGTACAAAAGATGGTTGTCTCATTCAAAGACTGGCATGAGATGCTACCCTTCGCTCTCCATGGTTATAGGACTTCAGCACGTACATCCACAGGAGCTACTCCATTTTCCCTTGTTTATGGAATGGAGGCAGTTCTGCCTGTTGAAGTCGAAATACCTTCTCTGAGAGTAATCATGGAAGCAAAACTTTCCGAGGTAGAATGGGTTCAAAGCCGGTATGACCAATTGAACCTCATTGAAGAGAAACGGCTGAACGCCATATGCCATGGTCAAGCCTATCAGAGGAAGATCAAAAAGGCTTTTGACAAGAAAGTCCACCCTCGAGTCTACCATGAGGGAGAGTTGGCAATGAAGAAATTACTACCAACTCAAAAGGACAAAATCGGAAAGTGGGCCCTAAATCACGAAGGACCGTACATGGTAAAACGAGCTTTCTCAGGAGGAGCATTGATCCTCACAAACATGGATGGAAAAGAACTTCGATACTTAGTCAACACTGACGTGGTAAAGAAGTACTATGCTTGAAGACGTTGCTTGCATAGGCCCGCTAGGATGAAAACCCAAAAAGGGCGTCCTAGGCAAAAGTTAGGGTAAAATAAAAAGCCCGCCAGTACAAGGGTACTAGGCAAAACAACGGCAAAATCATCCCCGCTAGGATACGTCCTAGGCAAAAGTTAGGGGCAAAAGAATAAAATGTAAAAGCAAAGCAAGTAACGATCGCTTGAATCGAAAACCGAAAGGCGATTCAAGTGATTATCTTCTAGAAGCAAGCATCTTGCAGCATCTACACTCCTGGCTCAGGCCGAAGCAATTAGGGGAACGTAAAGAGCAACAATTACAGATATAATTGTTAAGCCCAATGTATATAGCCTACCCTGGCCAGCCATTCTTCATAAATTTCCTTCTGTATATCTTTCTGTAAAAACATTTGCGAATATCAATAAAATATCTATTCATTTCTTTTCTCTCTTGACCATGTGATTATGCCTCTAAATTGATGTTTCAAAAATTGTACGAAACTCTCTTAATAATTGGTCAAATAAAGAAAATTGGAGGGGTTCCTATAAAATCCATAGATCTCCTGCATAAAGGCTCATAAAAATACTCCCTCGCGTCAATGACAGAAAGTCCTCCAAGAAGAAGAGGATAGGGAGAGCCACTCACTTTTCTAAATAAATGAACAAAAATAAAAAATTGTATTGCATGCATCACACATATTAGTTGCACATTCAAAGACCTTATCATGAGGCAATTACATAAAATAGAAAAATAGAAAATTGCTTGTGTATGACAGCAGCAAGCAAAATGCAAAGATTCAGAAAATCAACAGCATCATACAGAATAACTGAGCCTGGAGAGGCTTGCCGAAAGAATACTCTCAAAATAACTGAGCCTGGAGAGGCTTGCCGAAATAATACTCCCACAGAATAATTGAGCCTGGAGAGGCTTGCCGAAACAATACTCCCACAGAATAACTGAGCCTGGAGAGGCTTGCCGAAACAATACTCCCACAGAATAACTGAGCCTGGAGAGGCTTGTCGAAATAATACTCTCTCAGAATAACTGAGCCTGGAGAGGCTTGCCGAAAGAATACTCTCAGAATAACTGAGCCTGGAGAGGCTCGCCGAAATAATACTCCCTCGTCATACAGAATAATTGAGCCTGGAGAGGCTTGTCGAAATAATACTCCTTCAGAATAATTGAGCCTGGAGAGGCTTGCCGAAATAATACTCCTAAAAAATAACTGAGCCTGGAGAGGCTCGCCGAAATAATACTCTCTCATAATAACTGAATTTAATTTCTTTAGCACTTTTAATTTCTGTACAGCAAAAGCCAAAAACATAAAAAAAGGCAAAATACAGAAAAAGCCAAATCAGAAGAAAAGGCAAAATACAGAAAAAGCCGAAAATGAAAAAAGGCAAGGATATAGAAAATCCAACAAACAGTTTGTACAGAATAACTAAGCCTGGAGAGGCTTACCAAAATAAATACTCCACATCCTCCACAGTATGCAGAATAACTGAGCCTGGAGAGGCTCGCAGAAATAATACTCCCCAGAGGGAACCTCAGCTCAAGCTCACGGAAAAATCCCAGCGAGAGCTATCAAAGCAAAATCGACGCAATCCCCAATGGAAGTGCGATTATCCAAACAGTATATACAAGTCAAAAGACTTAATACTTCCTCAGTGGAAGATAGCTCTCCGACTCAAAGCGCTGAGCGAGGCTAAGCCTGTAGAGGCTTCCTAAATAATACTCTGGGATACAATAAGATCCCCAAATCCCCAATCGCCTACTCAAGAGGCATCCCTGCAAAAAGGAGAAGAAAATCAAAAATATCAATAAGTATTCCCCAAGTGGAATCTGGCTCTTAGCCAAACATCCAGTCAAGAAATGAATGACAAAATCCCCAGCGGATAAACAGCCTACACAGAGGCTACAAAAATCAGAAAATCCAAAAGAGATACCCGAATAAGGACAACCGGAATACTCCACCCACGTCAAAAGGACGTCAGCCAAACATAAGGCATCGCTCAACTCAGAGAGAGAGCATCTGTGTCTACACCCCAAGGAGTCAAAAATTCCCCATGGGTACCAACAATGCAATGCAAGTTGGGGCACAAGAACCTATGAATGACTGCACATCCCCTAGACGGATCCCTGCGTTATCCAGCCCTCAGCGGCACAAAATCAGAAAAACCGTCGAAGCAGCATCGTGGACTGTGGAGACAAAAATCATATCAAATCATTGCCGAAGTGATCAGAAGACACGGAAGCAGGCCTGGAGAGGCAATACTCAACTGCTGAATGTTAAGAGGCAGGACCTGGAGAGGGTAAACTCAACTGCTGAATGTTAAGAGGCAGGACCTGGAGAGGGTAAACTCACACTGCTGAATATTAAGAGGCAGGACCTGGAGAGGGTAAACTCACACTGCTGAATGTTAAGAGGCAGGACCTGGAGAGGGTAAACTCCACTGCTGAATGTTAAGAGGCAGGACCTGGAGAGGGTAAACTCACACTGCTGAATGTTAAGAGGCAGGACCTGGAGAGGGTAAACTCAACTGCTGAATGTTAAGAGGCAGGACCTGGAGAGGGTAAACTCACACTGCTGAATGTTAAGAGGCAGGACCTGGAGAGGGTAAACTCACACTGCTGAATGTTAAGAGGCAGGACCTGGAGAGGGTAAACTCACACTGCTGAATGTTAAGAGGCAGGACCTGGAGAGGGTAAACTCACGCTGCTGAATGTTAAGAGGCAGGACCTGGAGAGGGTAAACTCACACTGCTGAATGTTAAGAGGCAGGACCTGGAGAGGGTAAACTCACACTGCTGAATGTTAAGAGGCAGGACCTGGAGAGGATAAACTCAACTGCTGAATGTTAAGAGGCAGGACCTGGAGAGGGTAAACTCACACTGCTGAATGTTAAGAGGCAGGACCTGGAGAGGGTAAACTCACGCTGCTGAATGTTAAGAGGCAGGACCTGGAGAGGGTAAACTCACGCTGCTGAATGTTAAGAGGCAGGACCTGGAGAGGGTAAACTCACACTGCTGAATGTTAAGAGGCAGGACCTGGAGAGGGTAAACTTAGCTGCCGAGGTTGTCAGGAGCGCCGAGGTATGCAACAACCTGGAGAGGTTACTCAACAATTTTCCACCGGAAGACGCTACAAGTCAGAAGGTCGGCGCATCACCCGGACAATTGGGTCAACTCCTTTACTTGTCAGCCGGTACACCAAAAGACCGTTTGACTAAGTAAAGGGGGGGCAGCTGTAGACCCCTAAAATTGTCCGGGTCGGAAATAAAGCTTGAAGACTCTCGAAGACTGAAGGAAGATCAGCCAGAAGGACTCCTGGAAGGCCCTAGGAGGGTTCTCTGTAGGTCTAGAGGTCTTAGAATAGCTCAAAATAAGGAAGTGGAGGGAATGAAGCCCAATACGGCCGTACTGAACTTAATACGGCCGTATTGAAGCTTCAATACGGCCGCAGTGAACTCAATACGGCGTATTGAAGTTTCTGAAACTTCAATACGGCCGTACTGAAATCAATACAGCCGTATTGAAGCTTCAATACAGCCGTATTGAACTTAATACAGCCGTATTGAAATTTCTGAATTTCAATACGGCCGTATTGAACTCAATACGGCCGTATTGAAGTTCAAAAATTTCAATACGGCCGTATTGCTTCTGTAGGCCGTATTGCGCCTATTCCCTATAAATATGACGTCAATTGGACGTCATTCCTGTCGCCACCGGCCCAAACGGGCCTCGGCGGTCGCGAAGACGGTCGAGCTCGCTTTTATTTTAGTTTTGAAAATGTATTGGATTATTAGAACGACTTGTTCTCAAACTGAGACCTTGTCGATCTTATCCAATTTATTTATTAAAAGTCTCACCAATCCATATTAATCCCAAGCGGGACCCTCCATGGATTAGTGGTTTTCGCAAAAGGAGGGTTCGTGGAGTCGCCACCAATGTTTTACTCAAAACATTGGAAAAAGGGATAAGGCAATTGATTTTATAAATCAACTTTGGCCATTACAACCAGAGTCGGGTAAGGGAGTCGGTTACGCGTGGGGAAGGTGTTAGCACCCCACAGCGCCCCTTTCGGGTTCCCTATGACAGATTATTTCTAAAATAATAGCGTAAAATTACTAAATTACCCCTATTTATTATAAGCGATTATAAATTAACTATCTACATGATGACAGTTTAAATATGCACACAGAAAACAGTAAAAGGAAGGATTTAAGAAGAAACCTCTTGAAGCGTGCTTTTATATATTGAGTAAAACTGGGAAGCTTTTTGGCGTTCCCTCGCTCTACAAGCTCGCTCGCTCCTTCCTAAAAACTTTTGACTATGGAAATCCGGAGGATTTCCCTTCGACTAGGTTCGAATCTCCAAGCTAAGTGCTCGGAATTCCAGAACTTCGTCGGATCGACTCCCAGAGAGATTTCTAGGGCAGAACACTGCTCAAAAACCCCAGAATACTCAAGGAGGGAGTCAAAACTGAGTGTGAAAGTGTGTAATGACGTCCAATTGACGTCATATTTATAGGGAATAGGCGCAATACGGCCTACAGAAGCAATACGGCCGTATTGAAATTTTTGAACTTCAATACGGCCGTATTGAGTTCAATACGGCTGTATTGAAGCTTCAATACGGCCGTATTGATTTCAGTACGGCCGTATTGAAGTTTCAGAAACTTCAATACGCCGTATTGAGTTCACTGCGGCCGTATTGAAGCTTCAATACGGCCGTATTAAGTTCAGTACGGCCGTATTGGGCTTCATTCCCTCCACTTCCTTATTTTGAGCTATTCTAAGACCTCTAGACCTACAGAGAACCCTCCTAGGGCCTTCCAGGAGTCCTTCTGGCTGATCTTCCTTCAGTCTTCGAGAGTCTTCAAGCTTTATTTCCGACCCGGACAATTTTAGGGGTCTACAGCTGCCCCCCCCTTTACTTAGTCAGACGGTCTTTTGGTGTACCGGCTGACAAGTAAAGGAGTTGACCCAATTGTCCGGGTGATGTGCCAACCTTCTGACTTGTAGCGTCTTCCGGTGGAAAATTATAGAGTAGCCTCTCCAGGTTGTTGCATACCTCGGCGCTTCTGACAACCTCGGTAGCTAAGTTTAACACCAACGTGCCTCTGACGACGCTGATGGCTGAGTATTGTCTCTCCAGACCTTGAGTATTGTCTCTCCAGACCTTGAGTACTGTCTCTCCAGACCTTGTTTGAGTGCTGTCTCTCCAGACTCTGTTTGAGTACCGTCTCTCCAGACCTTGTTTGAGTGCTGTCTCTCCAGACTTTGTTTGAGTACCGTCTCTCCAGACCTTGTTTGAGTACCGTCTCTCCAGAGTTTGTTCGAGTACTGTCTCTCCAGACTTCGTTTGAGTATCGTCTCTCCAGACTTTGTTTGAGTACTGTCTCTCCAGACTTCGTTTGAGTACCGTCTCTCCAGACTTGTGCATACCTCGGTGCTCTCGACAACTGGGTAGCTGAGTATTGCCTTTTAGGCTTTGAGATGATTTTGTCTCCACAGTCCACGATGCTGCTTCGACGGTTTTTTTCTGATTTTGTGCCATTGAGGGCTGGATAACGCAGGGATCCGTCTAGGGGATGTGCAGTCATTCACAGGTTCCTGTGCCCCAACTTGCATTGCATTGTTGGTACCCATGGGGAATTTCTGACTCCTTGGGGTGTAGACACAGATGCTCTTTCTCTCTGAGTTGAGCGATGCCTTATGTTTGGCTGACGTCCTTTGACGTTGGTGGAGTATCCCGGTTTATCCTTATTCGGGTATCTCTTTTTGATTTTCTGATTTTTGCTGCCTCTGTGTAGGCTATTATCCGCTGGGGGATTTTGTCATTCATTTTGATTAGCCTCTTCTGTTAGGCGTATCATCTTGACGCTTGATGTTTGGCTAAGAGCCGGATTCCACTTGGGGAATTATTATTGATCTTTTTGATTTTCTCTTTTTGAAGAAGTGCCTCTAAGTAGGCGAATTATCTTGATGTTCAGTGTTTGGCTGAGTGCCGCATTCCGCTTGGGGAATATTTATTGAAATTTTTGATCTTTTCTTTTTGTAGGAATGCCTCTTGAGTAGGCGACTGGGGATTTGGGGATCTTACGTATCCCAGAGTATTTTTTAGGAAGCCTCTACAGGCTTAGCCTCGCTCAGCGCTTTGAGTCGGAGAGCTATCTTCCACTGAGGAAGTGTTAAGTCCTTTGACTTGTATATACTGTTTGGATGATCGCACTTCCATTGGGGATTGTGTCGATTTTGCTTTGATAGCTCTCGCTGGGGATTTTTCCGTGAGCTTGAGCTGAGGTTCCCACTGGGGAGTATTATTTCTGCGAGCCTCTCCAGGCTCAGTTATTCTGCATACTGTGGAGGATGTGGAGTATTATTTTGGTAAGCCTCTCCAGGCTTAGTTATTCTGTACAAACTGTTTGTTGGATTTTCTATATCCTTGCCTTTTTTCATTTTTGGCTTTTTCTGTATTTTGCCTTTTCTTCTGATTTGGCTTTTTCTGTATTTTGCCTTTTTTATGTTTTTGGCTTTTGCTGTACAGAAATTAAAAGTGCTAAAGAAATTAAATTCAGTTTTTATGAGAGAGTATTATTTCGGCAAGCCTCTCCAGGCTCAGTTATTCTGAAGGAGTATTATTTCGACAAGCCTCTCCAGGCTCAATTATTCTTGTGGGAGTATTATTTCGGCGAGCCTCTCCAGGCTCAGTTATTTTGAGAGTATTCTTTCGGCAAGCCTCTCCAGGCTCAATTATTCTGTATGATGCTGTTGATTTTCTGAATCTTTGTATTTTGCTTGCTGCTGTCATACACAAGCAATTTTCTATTTTTCTATTTTATGCAGTTGCCTCATGATAAGGTCTTTGAATGTGCAACTAATGTGTGTGTGATGCACAAACGCAATACAATTTTTTATTTTTGTTCATTTATTTAGAAAAGTGAGTGGCTCTCCCTATCCTCTTCTTCTTGGAGGACTTTCTGTCATTGACGCGAGGGAGTATTTTTGTGAGCCTTTATGCAGGAGATTATGGATTTTACAGGAACCCCTCCAATTTTCTTTTATTGACCGATTAATAATGGAATTTCGTACAATTTTTATGAAAAACCAATTCAGAGGCATAATCACATGGTCAAGAAAGAAAAGAAACAAATGGATATTTTTATTGATATTCACAAGTGTTTTTTACAGAAAGATATACAGAAGGAAATTTCTGAAGAATGGCTGGCCAAGGTAGGCTATATACATTGGGCTTAACAATTATATCTGTAATTGTTGCTCTTTACGTTCCCTTAATTGCTTCGGCCTGAGCCAGGAGTGTAGATACTGCAAGACGCTTGCTTCTAGAAGATTATCACTTGAACCGCCTTTCGGTTTTCGGTTCAAGTGATCGTTGCTTGCTTTGTTTTTATATCTTATTCTTTTGTCCCTAACTTTTGCTTAGGACGTATCCTAACGGGGTAAATTTGCCTTTGTTTTGCCTAGTACCCTTGTACTGGCAGGCTTTTTATTTTGCCCTAACTTTTGCCTAGGATGCCCTTTTTGGGTTTTCATCCTAGCGGGCCTATGCAAGCAACGTCTTCAAGCATAGTACTTCTTTACCACGTCAGTGTTGACTAAGTATCGAAGTTCTTCTCCATCCATGTTTGTGAGGATCAATGCTCCTCCTGAGAAGGCTCGTTTTTCCACGTATGGTCCTCCGTGATTTGGGGCATACTTTCCGATTTTGTCCTTTTGAGTTGGTAGTAATTTCTTCATTACCAACTCTCCCTCATGGTAGACTCGAGGGTGGACTTTCTTGTCAAAAGCCTTTTTGATCTTCCTCTGATAGGCTTGACCATGGCATATGGCGTTCAGCCGTTTCTTTTTGATAGGGTTCAACTGGTCATATTGGCTTTGAACCCATTCTGCCTCGGAAAGTTTTGTTTCCATGATTACCCTTAGATAGAATATCTCGACTTCGATGGGTAGAACTGCCTCCACCCCATAAACGAGTGAGAATGGAATAGCTCCTGTAAATGGACGTACTGAAGTCCTATAGCCATGAGGAGCGAAGGGTAACATCTCGTGTCAGTCTTTAAATGAGACAACCGTCTTTTGTACTATTTTTTGATGTTCTTATTGGTTGCCTCGACTGCCCCATTCATCTTTGGCCGATATGGGGAAGAGTTGTGGTGTTGGATCTTGAATTCTTGGCACAGTTCTTCCACCATTTTATTATCCAGATTAGATCCATTATCAGTGATGATTTATTTCTCCATGCTTCCACTAGATTATCCTAAAATCTTTTGGGACAAGAGAGAAAAGAAAAGAAAGATATTTTTATTCTGAAGTTTGTGTTTTAGAGGGGATTTATTTTTTCAAAAATGGTTTTTGTAAGAATGGGTGGCCAAGGTAGGCTTAAGTGTTTAGGCTTGTTTGATTAAACACTTATGAAGTTAAAAAATCGTGTTGTGATTCGACAACTTGGATAGCTTCCCTTGAACCTTTCTTCTTGAATTTGGTTCATGGTACTATCATGGATTTCTTTTGTTTTTTGATTGTCCTTATTTTTGCCTAAAACACCCTTTTGTGGCGTTTTAGCGGACCTTTGTTTTTGTTTATTATTGTAACCCTAACTTTTGCCTAGGTCACCCTTTCGTGGGATTCCTAGCGGGTCTTTTGCTCTTATTTTTGCGCAGTCCCCTTTTTGGGTTTCCTGCCGAGCTTCTTTTATTTTGAAAGATTTCTTTTTACCCATGATGGCACTTGTCGAGGCCAAGGGAAGATGCTCCAAGTTGTCACACACACCTCCACATAAAAATGATGTGGGTTTATTATCATTACGATGATTTTAACCTCATTCATGTTTATTCAAACAGGGTTAAAAATAATGTGGTTTAGAATTTTATTATAAGCAAGAAAAGAAGCAATGAAGAATGATTTTATTATAATCATAGCGGAAACATGTGTCCTTATTTCATCACCGATATGGGTCCCAATATTGACCTTTTTTATCTTTCGGCCCTGCCCCAAATTCACGGTCTCCAATTCCTCTTGACATGGTTGGAGTAGACGAGTTTCTTGATCTAGCAATCTTTGCAGATCCGGAGAGATGGTCTCCTCATCACTGTCCAACTCAACCCGTTTATCCTCAACTTTCGGACCCCGGTCAGAGCGAACAATTACAGACATAATTATTTTATTGGTTCTATTTAGGTTTAGAATTTATTAATGTTAATGGGGAAAGAGAGAAAAGAACAAAAAAGAGAGTAATGTGAAAAATGCCTCTTTATTGATATTTTTTTAAAAAACTGTAAAACCCTTATTTACATGAAAAGGTTCTCATGATCTCGGGTACTGATCATGAGTCCCTTAAAAGAAAAGAAAAATATGAAGGGGCCCTATTGTGGCTTGCCATTCTCTACTCCTGCTTTGGTAGAGGATTCTTGCTCACGTCGGGCGCTGTCGAATCGAAGGTGACCCACCCGGCATCAATAAGGTTTTGGACCTTGTATTTGAGAGCTAGGCATCTCTCTGTTGAATGCCCTGGTGCCCTCGAATGGTATAAACATTTGTCTTGTGGCTTGTACCAATCGGGGTAAGGTGGGTCGATCTTCCTTGGTGGAACATGAGCTAGAAGTTTGGCTTCTACTAGCTTCGGAAGGAGATCGCTATAAGTGGTCGGAAGTTTATCAAACTTCTTCACAGGGATGAATTGCGATCTTCCTGACTTCGAAGTGGAAGAAGCCGAGGATATGGTTATAGCATTGACTCCTCCCTCATTCTTCTTCCTGAAGGTCTTCTTAGCCTCGAATGATTGGGAAGGCTTAGCTAGCTTCCCACTTTTCAATCCTTGTTCCACTCTTTCGCCAATGGTGATGATGTCCGAGAAGAGTGTTGTCGTGTTCCCTATCATCTTGTCATAATAGGGACCGGTCAACGAGTTTATGAATAGGGACACCGTCTCCTTATCCGACAGCGGGGGCTCTATTTGTGCCGCCAACTCCCTCCATCGTTGGGCGTACGCCTTGAAGGATTCATCATTTGTCTTACTCAAGGCTTGAAGATCAGACCTATCGGGTGTTAGGTCGATGTTATATTTATAGCGCTTGAGAAAGGCGTCGGCCAACTGCCTCCATGTGCACACTTGACTTCCATCCAGCTGCATATACCAATTAAGTGCGGTGTTAGCCAAGCTCTCTTGGAAGCAATGGATCAAGAGCTTTTCATTGGTAGCATATGCAGCCATTTTTCGGCAATACATGGTGAGATGACTTTTGGGGCAAGTCGATCCCACATATTTTGGGAAATCGGGCACTTTGAATTTGGGAGGGAATTGGATGTCCCTCACCAAGCACATGTCAGCGGCATCTTTGATGTCGAAATCATACCCCTCCATAGCCCTCAACCGATCCTCTAGGGCGTGGAATTGTTCTTTTGAAACCTCGGGCTCTTTGATCATAATTCCAGCCCAAGAGGTATGGCATGTGGAGGATCTTCTTCATGCTCTTCCTCCTCTCCCTCATGATGGGACCCATGGTCACTGTGATGAGATCCATGAATGTTATGGTGACGCATGAGTTCCAACATTTGCGCCATCTGCTCTTTGAGCTGTGAAAGCTCGGTCGTGAGCTTCTTGTTTTGTTCCTCTAGCGCTTCCATTTTCTTGATTTTCTTTGCGCGTGTGAGGACAGAGAGATGACCAGCCACTTTCTAAAATGAATTTTTTAACCTAATTAGTTTATTTATGATATGAATACACTCTTGATGTGAGCTTGATAATCTTTCATCTTTGAGGCGCTGCCTTTTTAAGATGAAAGTTTATCACCCTTCCTAGGCTATTATCTCTCCACAACGGAGAATCTCAATAGTCACGGGTCTCTTTCACTCACATCGAGAGGGTATTAGTGAACCTATAAATGATGATGAGGATGCATGAGGTATTATTGATAATGATGCCTATGCTCCTTACTTTTATTATATTTTCACACATGATTTTTCCTCTCATGTCATGGTATTTTCATGCATGGGGATTATTCTTTAGACCTTATCACGAGGTTATTTATTAATGCACAAACAATTGCACATAAGCATTTACACAAACAATTCACTCATCCACGAACAGTCACGAGCGAATCACGAGGTAGGGGTCTCCTGCAGAAAAGTGCATATTCAAGGAGGATCTAACTGTTCTCACTTGGTCAAAGGCCCCCAAGGTGCCCCCATTATAGGGACCCAATTCCTCTCATCGTAGGTCGATGGAAAGCTCCAACGCACCGTCGGACTCAAGTTCATGGTTATCACCTTGAGTGATGTTTTCCGACAACGGTCTACGGGCACCTATAGACCCATTCGACAACCGGCCGTACTAACATCCACTCCCTATGGTTAATCACTCATGCCCCCGGGTATAGAGGGAGCTGTTGTGTGCAAAGGTTTGTGTGCAGTTTTTATTTCAAACAATTGCGTAAATTTAAAAATACAACAGTTATTAAAGCCAAATAGATAAACATGTTATCATACAAGTGAGGGGTAATAAAGTAATTTTAACTATTATTTGTTAAAAATAATCTGTCACTAAATGGGACTGACTCTCGAAGCTTCCCCAGCGGAGTCGCCATCTGTCGCTGTAGACCCCTAAAATTGTCCGGGTCGGAAATAAAGCTTGAAGACTCTCGAAGACTGAAGAAGGATCAGCCAGAAGGACTTCCAGAAGGCCCAAGGAGGGTTCTCTATAGGTCTAAGAGGTCTTAGGATAGCTAAAAAATAGAAAATAGGAGGAATTGGGACCAATACGGGCTGCTTGAGGACCAGTACGGCCTGTATTGAAGTTTTGAACTTCAATACGGCCGTACTGGACTCAATACGGCCGTATTGAAGATTTGTGAACTTCAATACGGCCGTATTGAGTTCAATACGGCCGTATTGAAGAACAAATTCTCAATACGGGCCGTATTGATCCCAGCGCCCGTATTGCTCCTATTTCCTATAAATATGGCGTCATTTGACGTCAATACGGACTTTCACACTCAGTTTTGACTCCCTCCTTGAGTATTCTGGGGTTTTTGAGCAGTGTTCTGCCCTAGAAATCTCTCTGGGAGTCGATCCGACGAAGTTCTGGAATTCCGAGCACTTAGCTTGGAGATTCGAACCTAGTCGAAGGGAAATCCTCCGGATTTCCATAGTCAAAATTTTATAGGAGAGAGCGAGCGAGCTTGTAGAGCGAGGGAACGCCAAAAAGCTTCCCAGTTTTACTCAATATATAAAAGCACGCTTCAAGAGGTTTCTTCTTAAATCCTTCCTTTTACTGCTTTCTGTGTGCATATTTAAACTGTCATCATGTAGATAGTTAATTTATAATCGCTTATAATAAATAGGGGTAATTTAGTAATTTTACGCTATTATTTTAGAAATAATCTGTCATAGGGAACCCGAAAGGGGCGCTGTGGGGTGCTAACACCTTCCCCACGCGTAACCGACTCCCTTACCCAACTCTGGTTGTAATGGCCAAAGTTGATTTATAAAATCAATTGCCTTATCCCTTTTTCCAATGTTTTGAGTAAAACATTGGTGGCGACTCCACGAACCCCTCCTTTTGCGAAAACCACTAATCCATGGAGGGTCCCGCTTGGGATTAATATGGATTGGTGAGCCTTTTAATAAAATTGCTCGTTTGACGAGGTCTCAGTTTGAGAATAAGTCATTCTAGCAATCCACATTTTTCAAACAAATAAATGAGTCCAACCATCCTTCGCGAATGCCGAAAGCCCGTTTCGGGCCGGTGGCGACAGATGGCGACTCCACTGGGGAAGCTTCGAGAGTCAGTCCCATTTAGTGACAGATTATTTTTAACAAATAATAGTTAAAATTACTTCATTACCCCTTGCTTGTATTATAATATGTTTTATTATATGGCTTTAATAACTGTTGTTTGTTTAATTTACGCAATTGTTTGAAATACAAACTGTACACAAACCTTTGCACACAACAGTTCCCTCTATACCCGGGGGCATGAGTGGTAAGCCATAGGGAGTGGATGTCAGTACGGCCGGTTGATGGGTTTATAGGAGCCTATGAGACCGTTGTCGGAAAACATCACTCAAGGTGATAACCATGAACTCGAGTCCGACAGTGCGTTGGAGCTTTCCATCGGCTTACGACAAGAGGAATTGGGTCCCTATAATGGGGGCACCTTGGGGGCCTTTGACCAAGTGAGAACAGTTAGATCCTCCTTGAATATGCACTTTTCTGCAGGAGACCCCTACCTCGTGATTCGCTCGTGACTGTTCGTGGATGAGTGAATTGTTTGTGTAAATGCTTATGTGCAATTGTTTGTGCATTAATAAACCTCATGATAAGGTCTAAAGAATAATCCCCATGCATGGAAAATATCATGACATGAGAGGAAAAATCATGTGTGAAAATATAATAAAAGTAAGGAGCATAGGCATCATTATCAATAATACCTCATGCATCCTCATCATCATTTATAGGTTCACTAATACCCTCTCGATGTGAGTGAAAGAGACCCGTGACTATTGAGATTCTCCGTTGTGGAGAGATAATAGCCTAGGAAGGGTGATAAACTTTCATCTTAAAAAGGCAGCGCCTCAAAGATGAAAGATTATCAAGCTTACATCAAGAGTGTATTCATATCATAAATAAGCTAATTAGAATAAACATTCATTTTAGAAAGTGGCTGGTCATCTCTCTGTCCTCACACGCGCAGAAAATCAAGAAGATGGACGCGATGGAGGAGCAAATTAAGAAGCTTACAGCCGAGCTCTCACAGCTCAAGGAGCAAATGGCGCAAGTGATGGAACTCATGCGTCACCACAACATACACGGGGCTGAGCACAGTGACCATGAGTCCCATCATGTTGAAGGAAAAGTGGAACAAGAGCTGAAAAGTGGGAAGCTAGTTAAACCTTCCCAATCATTTAAAGCTAAGAAGACCTTTGGGAAGAAGAAGGAAGGAAGAGTCAATGCTATAACCATTTCCTCATCTTCTTCCACTTCGAAGTCAGGAAAATCGCAATTCAACCCTGTGAGGAAGTTTGATAAACTTCCGACCACATATAACGATCTCCTGCCGAAGCTAGTGGAAGCACGTCTTCTAGCTTACGTTCCACCAAGGAAGATGGATCCACCTTATCCCGAGTGGTACAAACTACAAGATAAATGCCTATACCACTCGGGGGCATCAGGACATTCAACAGAGAACTGTCTAGCTCTCAAACACAAGGTCCAAAGCCTTATTGATGCCGGGTGGATCACTTTTGATTCAACAGCGCCCGACGGGAGTAAGAATCTTCGGCCAAAGCAGGAATAGAGAGAAGAACAAGCCACGATAGGGCCCCTTCATATTTTTTAGGGACTCATGATCAGTACCCGAGATCATGAGGACCTTTTCATGTAAATAAGGGTTTTGTACAGTTTTATATACATACATCAATAAAGAGGCATTTTCACATTACTCTTTTTTTGTTCTTTTCTCTCTTTCCTCATTAACATTAATAATTCTAAACCTAAATAGAACCAATAAAATAATTATGTCTGTAATTGTTCGCTCTGACCGGGATCCGAAGGTGAAAGGGTTGAGTTGGACAGTGATGAGGAGACCATTTCTCCGGATCTGCAAAGATTGCTAGATTAGGAAGCTCGTCAAGAGAAATTGGAAATTGTGAATTTGGGGCATGGCCGAAAGATATAAGAGGTCAACATGGGGACCCATATCGGTGATGAAATAAGGACACATGTTTCCGCTATGATTATAATAAAATCATTCTTCATTGCTTCTTTTCTTGCTTATAATAAAATTCTAAACCACATTATTTTTAACCCTATTTGAATAAACATGAATGAGGTTAAAATCATCTTAATAATAATAAACCCACATCATTTTTATGTGGAAGTGTGTGTGTCAACTTGGAGCACCTTTTCTTGGCCTCAATAAGTGCCATCATGGATAAAGAAATCCTAAAGATAAAAAGACCCGCTAGGAATCCCACAAAAGGGTGACCTAGGCAAAAGTTAGGGTTACAAAATAAAAGCAAAAGACCCGCTAGGAATCCCACAAAAGGGTAACCTAGGCAAAAGTTAGGGTTACAAAATAATGAACAAAAACAAAAGCCCGCTAAAACTCCACAAATGGATGTTTTAGGCAAAAGTTAGGGCAAAAGAAAAACAAAATAAATCCATGATGGTACCATCAATTGAATTCAACAAGGGGCTCAAGAAAAGCTATCCAAGTTGTCAAAGCACAATCATTAATAACAAAGATGTGTTTAACTTCATAAAGTGTTTAATCGAACAAGCCTAAACACATAAGCCTACCTCGGCTAACCATTCTTACAAAAACCATTTTTGAAAAATAATCCCCTCTAAAATACAAACTTCAAAACAAAAATATCTTTCCCTTCTTTTCTCTCTTGTCCCAAAAGATTTTAGAATAATCTAGTGGAAGCACGGAGAAATAAATCATCACTGATAATGGATCTAATCTGAATAATAAAATGGTGGAAGAACTGTGCCAAGAATTCAAGATCCAACACCACAACTCTTCCCCATATCGGCCAAAGATGAATGGGGCAGTCGAGGCAACCAATAAGAACATCAAAAAAAAATAGTGCAAAAGACGGTTGTCTCATTTAAAGACTGACACGAGATGTTACCCTTTGCTCCTCATGGCTATAGGACTTCAGTACGTCCATTTACAGGAGCTACTCCATTCTCACTCGTTTATGGGGTGGAGGCAGTTCTACCCATCGAAGTCGAGATATTCTATCTAAGGGTAATCATGGAAACAAAACTTTCCGAGGCAGAATGGGTTCAAAGCCAATATGACCAGTTGAACCCTATCAAAAAGAAACGGCTGAACACCATATGCCATGGTCAAGCCTATCAGAGGAAGATCAAAAAGGCTTTTGACAAGAAAGTCCACCCTCGAGTCTACCATGAGGGAGAGTTGGTAATGAAGAAATTGCTACCAACTCAAAAGGACAAAATCGGAAAGTGTGCCCCAAATCATGGAGGACCATACGTGGGAAAACGAGCCTTCTCAGGAGGAGCATTGATCCTCACAGACATGGATGGAGAAGAACTTCGATACCCAGTCAACATTGACGTGGTAAAGAAGTACTATGCTTGAAGACGTTGCTTGCATAGGCCCGCTAGGATGAAAACCCAAAAAGGGCGTCCTAGGCAAAAGTTAGGGCAAAATAAAAAGCCTGCCAGTACAAGGGTACTAGGCAAAACAAAGGCAAATTTACCCCGTTAGGATACGTCCTAAGCAAAAGTTAGGGGTAAAAGAATAAGATATAAAAACAAAGCCAGCAACGATCACTTGAACCGAAAACCGAAAGGCGGTTCAAGTGATAATCTTCTAGAAGCAAGCGTCTTGCAGTATCTACACTCCTGGCTCAGGCATCTCACCCGAAACAACTAGGGAAACGGGAAGAGCAGCAATTACAGATATAATTGTTTAAGCCAAAAATGTATAGCCCACCTCGGCCAGCCATTCTTCAGAAATTCCCTTTGTAAATCTTTCTGTATAAACATTTGTGAATATCAATAAAATATCCATTTGTTTCTTTTCTTTCTTGACCTTGTGATTATGCCTTTAAATTGATGTTTCTAAAAATTGTACGAAACTCTTAATAATCGGTCAATAAAAGAAAATTGGAGGGGTTCCTATAAAATCCATAATCTCCTGCATAAAGGCTCACAAAAAATACTCCCTCGCGTCAATGACAGAAAGTCCTCCAAGAAGAAGAGGATAGGGAGAGCCACTCACTTTTCTAAATAAATGAACAAAAGTAAAAAATTGTATTGCATTTGTGCATCACACACACATTAGTTGCACATTCAAAGACCTTATCATGAGGCAACTGCATAAAATAGAAAAAATAGAAAAATTGCTTGTGTATGACAACAGCAAACAAAATGCAAAGATTCAGAAAATCAACAACGTCATACAGAATAACTGAGCCTGGAGAGGCTCGCCGAAATAATACTCTCAGAATAATTGAGCCTGGAGAGGCTTGCCGAAATAATACTCGTACAGAATAACTGAGCCTGGAGAGGCTCGCCGAAATAATACTCTCAGAATAATTGAGCCTGGAGAGGCTTGCCGAAATAATACTCCTACAAAATAACTGAGCCTGGAGAGGCTTGCCGAAATAATACTCTCTCATAAATTTAATTTCTTTAGCACTTTTAATTTCTGTACAGCAAAAGCCAAAAACATAAAAAAGGCAAAATACAGAAAAAGCCGAAAATGAAAAAAGGCAAGGATATAGAAAATCCAACAAACAGTTTGTACAGAATAACTAAGCCTGGAGAGGCTCACCAAAATAATACTCCACATCCTCCACAGTATGCAGAATAATTGAGCCTGGAGAGGCTCGCAGAAATAATACTCCCCAGAGGGAACCTCAGCTCAAGCTCACGGAAAAATCCCCAGCGAGAGCTATCAAAGCAAAATCGACGCAATCCCCAATGGAAGTGCGATCATCCAAACAATATATACAAGTCAAAGGACTTAACACTTCCTAAGTGGAAGATAGCTCTCCGACTCAAAACACTGAGCGAGGCTAAGCCTGTAGAGGCTTCATAAATAATACTCTGGGATACAATAAGATCCCCAAATCCCCAATCGCCTACTCAAGAGGCATCCCTACAAAAAGGAGAAGAAAATCAAAAATATCAATAAGTATTCCCCAAGTGGAATCCGGCTCTTAGCCAAACATCGAACGTCAAGCCGATACGCCTAACAGAAGAGGCTAATCAAAATCAACGACGAAATCCCCCAGCGGATAACAGCCTACACAGAGGCAAAAATCAGAAAATCAAAAAGAGATACCCGAATAAGGATGAACCGGGATACTCCACCAACGTCAAAGGACGTCAGCCAAACATAAGGCATCGCTCAACTCAGAGAGAAAGAGCATCTGTGTCTACACCCCAAGGAGTCAGAAATTCCCCATGGGTACCAACAATGCAATGCAAGTTGGGGCACAGGAACCTGTGAATGACTGCACATCCCCTAGACGGATCCCTGCGTTATCCAGCCCTCAGCGGCACAAAATCAGAAAAACAAACCGTCGAAGCAGCATTGTGGACAGTGGAGACAAACTATACTTAACTACCTCATTTTGAGAGGCAAGGTCTGGAGAGACAGTACTCAAACAAGGTCTGGAGAGACGGTACTCAAACAAGGTCTGGAGAGACAGTACTCAAACAAGGTCTGGAGAGACAGTACTCAAACAGAGTCTGGAGAGACGGTACTCAAACAAGGTCTGGAGAGACAGTACTCAAACAAGGTCTGGAGAGACAGTACTCAAACAAGGTCTGGAGAGACGATACTCAAACAGAGTCTGGAGAGACGATACTCAAATAAAGTCTGGAGAGACAATACTCAAACAAGGTCTGGAGAGACAGTACTCAAACAAAGTCTGGAGAGACGGTACTCAGAGTCTGGAGAGACAGTACTCAGAGTCTGGAGAGACAATACTCAAATAAAGTCTGGAGAGACAATACTCAAACAAAGTCTGGAGAGACAGTACTCGAGGTCTGGCGAGACAATACTCAAGGTCTGGAGAGACAATACTCAGCCATCAGCGTCGTCAGAGGCACGTTGGTGTTAAACTTAGCTACCGAGGTTGTCAGAAGCGCCAAGGTATGCAACAACCTGGAGAGGCTACTCAACAATTTTCCACCGGAAGACATTACAAGTCAGAAGGTTGGCACATCACCCGGACAATTGGGTCAACTCCTTTACTTGTCAGCCGGTACACCAAAAGACCGTTTGACTAAGTAAAGGGGGGGCAGCTGTAGACCCCTAAAATTGTCCGGGTCGGAAATAAAGCTTGAAGACTCTCGAAGACTGAAGAAGGATCAGCCAGAAGGACTTCCAGAAGGCCCAAGGAGGGTTCTCTATAGGTCTAAGAGGTCTTAGGATAGCTAAAAAATAGAAAATAGGAGGAATTGGGACCAATACGGGCTGCTTGAGGACCAGTACGGCCTGTATTGAAGTTTTGAACTTCAATACGGCCGTACTGGACTCAATACGGCCGTATTGAAGATTTGTGAACTTCAATACGGCCGTATTGAGTTCAATACGGCCGTATTGAAGAACAAATTCTCAATACGGGCCGTATTGATCCCAGCGCCCGTATTGCTCCTATTTCCTATAAATATGGCGTCATTTGACGTCAATACGGACTTTCACACTCAGTTTTGACTCCCTCCTTGAGTATTCTGGGGTTTTTGAGCAGTGTTCTGCCCTAGAAATCTCTCTGGGAGTCGATCCGACGAAGTTCTGGAATTCCGAGCACTTAGCTTGGAGATTCGAACCTAGTCGAAGGGAAATCCTCCGGATTTCCATAGTCAAAATTTTATAGGAGAGAGCGAGCGAGCTTGTAGAGCGAGGGAACGCCAAAAAGCTTCCCAGTTTTACTCAATATATAAAAGCACGCTTCAAGAGGTTTCTTCTTAAATCCTTCCTTTTACTGCTTTCTGTGTGCATATTTAAACTGTCATCATGTAGATAGTTAATTTATAATCGCTTATAATAAATAGGGGTAATTTAGTAATTTTACGCTATTATTTTAGAAATAATCTGTCATAGGGAACCCGAAAGGGGCGCTGTGGGGTGCTAACACCTTCCCCACGCGTAACCGACTCCCTTACCCAACTCTGGTTGTAATGGCCAAAGTTGATTTATAAAATCAATTGCCTTATCCCTTTTTCCAATGTTTTGAGTAAAACATTGGTGGCGACTCCACGAACCCCTCCTTTTGCGAAAACCACTAATCCATGGAGGGTCCCGCTTGGGATTAATATGGATTGGTGAGACATTTAATAAATAAATTGGATAAGATCGACAAGGTCTCAGTTTGAGAACAAGTCGTTCTAATAATCCAATACATTTTCAAAACCAAAATAATAAGCGAGCTCGACCGTCTTCGCGACCGCCGAGGCCCGTTTGGGCCGGTGGCGACAGTCGCCACCGGCCCAAACGGGCCTCGGCGGTCGCGAAGACGGTCGAGCTCGCTTTTATTTTAGTTTTGAAAATGTATTGGATTATTAGAACGACTTGTTCTCAAACTGAGACCTTGTCGATCTTATCCAATTTATTTATTAAAAGTCTCACCAATCCATATTAATCCCAAGCGGGACCCTCCATGGATTAGTGGTTTTCGCAAAAGGAGGGTTCGTGGAGTCGCCACCAATGTTTTACTCAAAACATTGGAAAAAGGGATAAGGCAATTGATTTTATAAATCAACTTTGGCCATTACAACCAGAGTCGGGTAAGGGAGTCGGTTACGCGTGGGGAAGGTGTTAGCACCCCACAGCGCCCCTTTCGGGTTCCCTATGACAGATTATTTCTAAAATAATAGCGTAAAATTACTAAATTACCCCTATTTATTATAAGCGATTATAAATTAACTATCTACATGATGACAGTTTAAATATGCACACAGAAAACAGTAAAAGGAAGGATTTAAGAAGAAACCTCTTGAAGCGTGCTTTTATATATTGAGTAAAACTGGGAAGCTTTTTGGCGTTCCCTCGCTCTACAAGCTCGCTCGCTCCTTCCTAAAAACTTTTGACTATGGAAATCCGGAGGATTTCCCTTCGACTAGGTTCGAATCTCCAAGCTAAGTGCTCGGAATTCCAGAACTTCGTCGGATCGACTCCCAGAGAGATTTCTAGGGCAGAACACTGCTCAAAAACCCCAGAATACTCAAGGAGGGAGTCAAAACTGAGTGTGAAAGTGTGTAATGACGTCCAATTGACGTCATATTTATAGGGAATAGGCGCAATACGGCCTACAGAAGCAATACGGCCGTATTGAAATTTTTGAACTTCAATACGGCCGTATTGAGTTCAATACGGCCGTATTGAAGTTCAGAAATTTCAATACGGCCGTATTGAGTTCAATACGGCTGTATTGAAGCTTCAATACGGCCGTATTGATTTCAGTACGGCCGTATTGAAGTTTCAGAAACTTCAATACGCCGTATTGAGTTCACTGCGGCCGTATTGAAGCTTCAATACGGCCGTATTAAGTTCAGTACGGCCGTATTGGGCTTCATTCCCTCCACTTCCTTATTTTGAGCTATTCTAAGACCTCTAGACCTACAGAGAACCCTCCTAGGGCCTTCCAGGAGTCCTTCTGGCTGATCTTCCTTCAGTCTTCGAGAGTCTTCAAGCTTTATTTCCGACCCGGACAATTTTAGGGGTCTACAATTCCACACTTTTTTCAGATAGTTTTAACCCTCTCCTTGAGTATTCTGGGGTTTTTGAGCAGTGTTCTGCCCTAGAAATCACTCGGAGAGTTGATCCGACAAAGTTCTTGAGCCCCGAGCCATTTTGCTTGAGGATCGAACCTAGTCGAAGGGAAATCCTCCGGATTTCCATAGTTAAAAGTTTTTAGGAAGGAGCGAGCGAGCTTGTAGAGCGAGGGAACGCCAAAAAGCTTCCCAGTTTCACTCAATATATAAAAGCACGCTTCAAGAGGTTTCTTCTTAAATCCTTCCTTTTACTGCTTTCTGTGTGCATATTTAAACTGTCATCATGTAGATAGTTAATTTATAATTGCTTAGAATAAATAGGGGTAATTTAGTAATTTTACGCTGTTATTTTAGAAAATAATCTGTCATAGGGAACCCGAAAGGGGCGCTGTGGGGTGCTAACACCTTCCCCACGCGTAACCGACTCCCTTACCCAACTCTGGTTGTAATGGCCAAAGTTGATTTGTAAAATCAATTGCCTTATCCCTTTTTCCAATGTTTTGAGTAAAACATTGGTGGCGACTCCACGAACCCCTCCTTTTGCGAAAACCACTAATCCATGGAGGGTCCCGCTTGGGATTAATATGGATTGGTGAATCATTTAATAAAATTGCTCGTTTGACAAGGTCTCAGTTTGAGAATACGTCATTCTAGCAATCCATATTTTTAAAATAAACGAGTCCAAACCATCCTTCGCGAATGCCGAAAGCCCGTTTCGGGCCGGTGGCGACAGTGGTAAACAAAGGGATAAAAAGTAGGCTAGGTTTGGTGCAATTTTGGGCAAGGATGATGAAGAAAGGGAAAATGGGCTGGAGAAGGGGAAGGGTAGGCCATATTTGGTGCAAATTCGAGCAAGGATGGTGAACAAAGGGAAAACCCACCAAAAATTAGCTCGTAAGAGCATAAACCGTCCCTTAGGTGGGTCGAGCAGGAAAGAAAGTAGGCTAGGTTTTGTGCAATTTTGGACAAGGATGATGAGCAAATGGAAAATAGGCTAGACAAGTGATAGGGTAAGGCTTAATTGGTGCAAACTCGGTCAAGGTTGATAAACAAAAGGAAAACCCACCAAAAATTAGCTCAAAAGAGCATAAACCGTCCCTCGAGTGGGTTGGGAGAGATAGAAAATATGCTAGGTTTGGTGCAATTTTGGGCAAGGATTATGAATAGAGGGAAAATGGGCTGGACAAGTGAAAGGGTAGGTCATATTTGGTGTAAATTCGTTCAGTGATGGTAAACAAAGGGAAAACCCACAAAAAATTAGCTCGTAAGAGCATAAACCGTCCCTCGGGTGGGTTAGGCAAGGTAGAAACTGGGCTAGATTTGGTGCAAATTTGGGAAATAATGATGATCAAAGGGAAAATGGGCTGGACGAGTTATAGGGTAGGGCATATTTGGTGCAAACTCGGTGAAGGATGGAAAAAGAAGAGAAAACCCACCAAAAATTAGCTCAAAAGAGCATAAACCGTCCCTCGGGTGGGTCAAGATGGCTTAAATCTGGCTAAACGAAGGCTGGAAAGGCCAAAATATGGGTTAGAATGATGATAGAACGAATCTGGAGTTTTTCGAAAATTTTCAAAAAAATCGGCCGAAGTCGGCCGAATTTTCGGTTTGATTCATGAAAAATTTTGATTCAAAATTTGCCACGGGAGAACACAACGCAGGCTTAGAAATGCCCACGGAGTGTGAGGGGAAGGCCCCGTGGCTCGCCCAGACCAGCCAAGGTGCGCTGGGTTTCTGCTGAGACACACCCTCCCCCTATAATAGGCTAATATGCAAAAGTGAATTTTGTACAAGTAGATACCTTTTTTCTGAGCAGACATAAGTTCCTTTTTGGGAGCTACAGATCGAATTTTGATCTGATTTTTCGCAGAATTGTTTAGAAAAATCATATCTTCGTGCTCACCAAATTAGAGAATTTTTTGCCAAGGGAATATTTTTTAATAATTTTTTTAAGAAACGAAAATACGTAAATCCAGAAAAATAGAAAAACGTATCTAGGCATCGAATTTTGATCTGATTTTTTGCATGCACCCACATACTAATATAACTGACCTGTCCACCAAAAATCTCAGCCATCCTCCAAGGGATTGAATTTTAATGATTTTTTTACCAAAACATGGTAAAATCGGAAAATTCGTAAAAATGGAGGATGAAGGTCTCTCACCCCCAAAACTTCCCAGCATACTTAGGCATGTTAGAAGAGATGTTTGATCCAAGAAGTGCTCAAAAAAAATTGAATGGTTCATAGTTGGTGCATAGTGGTCGGTCACGGTGGGTCGTGGTGCAAATCTGGTGGGTCGTGACTCAATTTCTGACCAGCCTTGGCTCAATTTCTGGTGGGTCGTGACTCAATTTCTGACCGAGCCAGCCAAATTTTCTGACCGAGGGTGACTCAATTTCTGACCGAGAGTGAC
>NC_138527.1:14048291-14065791 GCF_000230855.2 Cajanus cajan
CTTTAAAGTCCCTTCTTTTACCGCTTTCTGTGTGTACATATTTAAACTGTCATCATGTAGATAGTTAATTTATAATTGCTTAGAATAAATAGGGGTAATTTAGTAATTTTGCACTATTATTTTTAAATAATCTGTCATAGGGAACCCGAAAGGGGTGCTGTGGGGTGCTAACACCTTCCCCACGCGTAACCGACTCCCTTACCCGACTCTGGTTGTAATGGCCGAAGTCGATTTTTGAATCGATTGCCTTAAACTTCTTTTTCCAATGTTTTGAGTAAAACATTGGTGGCGACTCCATGAACCCTTCCTTTTTATGAAAACCGCTAATCCATGGAGGGTCCCGCTTGGGATTAACATGGATTGGTGAGCCTTCTAATAAAATTGCTCGTTTGACAAGGTCTCAGTTTGAGAATAAGTCATTCTAGCAATCCATATTTTCAAACAAATAAAAGAGTCCAACCATCCTTCGCGAATGCCGAAAGCCTGTTTCGGGCCGGTGGCGACAGATGGCGACTCCACTGGGGAAGCTTCGAGAGTCAGTCCCATTTAGTGACAGATTATTTTTAACAAATAATAGTTAAAATTACTTCATTACCCCTCGTTTGTATGATAACATGCTTTATTTATATGGCTTTAATAACTGTTGTATGTTTAAATTTCCGCAATTGTTTGAAATAAAAACTGCACACAAACCTTTGCACACAACAGTTCCCTCTATACCCGGGGGCATGAGTGGTAAGCCATAGGGAGTGGATGTTAGTACGGCCGGTTGTCGAATGGGTCTATAGGTGCCCGTAGACCGTTGTCGGAAAGCATCACTCAAGGTGATAACCATGAACTCGAGTCCGACAGTGCGTTGGAGCTTTCCATCGACTTACGACGAGAGGAATTGGGTCCCTATAATGGGGGCACCTTGGGGGCCTCAGACCGGTGAGAACAGTTAAAACCACCTTGAATATGCACTTTTCTGCAGGATACCCCTACCTCGTGATTCGCTCGTGACTGTTCGTGGATGAGTGAATTGTTTGTGTAAATGCTTATGTGCAATTGTTTGTGCATTAATAAATAACCTCGTGTTAAGGTCTAAAGAATAATCCCCATGCATGAAAATGTCATGACATGAGAGGAAAAACCAATGTGTGAAAATATAATAAAAAGCGAGGAGCATGTACATCATTGCCAATAAGACCTCATGCATCCTCATCAATTATTCATTTTAGGATCACCAATACCCTCTCGATGTGAGCAAAAGGGACCCATGACTATTGAGATTCTCCGTTGGGGAGAGATCATAGGCTAGGGAGGGTGATAAACCTTCATCTTAAAAAGGCAGCGCCTTAAAGATGGAGTCTTATCAAGCTCACATCGAGAGTGTATTCATACCATGAATAAACTAATTAGAATAAAACATTCATTTTAGAAAGTGGCTGGTCATCTCTCTGTCCTCACACGCGCGCAGAAAATCAAGAAGATAGAAGCGCTGGAGGACCAAAATAAGAAGCTTACAGCCGAGCTCTCACAGCTCAAAGAACAAATGGCGCAAATGATGGAACTCATGCGTCAACATAACGTCCATGGATCAAGCCACAGTGACCATGGGTCCCATCATGAGGAAGAGGAGGTGCATGAAGAAGAGCCTCCACACGCCATACCTATTGGGGCTGGAATTATGATTAAAGAGCCCGAAGTTTCAAAGGAACAATTCCACGCCCTAGAGGATCGGCTAAGGGCTATGGAGGGGCATGATTTCGATATTAAAGATGCCGCCGACATGTGCTTAGTGAGGGATATTCAATTTCCTCCTAAATTTAAAGTGCCAGATTTCCCGAGATACGTGGGATCGACTTGCCCCAAAAGTCATCTCACCATGTACTGTCGCAAAATGGCTGCATATGCTACCAATGAAAAGCTCTTAATTCATTGCTTTCAAGAGAGCTTGGCTGAAACCGCACTCAATTGGTATATGCAGCTAGATGGAAATCTAGTACATACATGGAGGCAGTTGGCCGACGCCTTTCTCAAGCGCTATAAATACAACATCGACCTAACACCCGATAGGTCAGATCTTCAAGCCTTGAGTAAGAAAAATGATGAATCTTTCAAGGCGTACGCCCAACGATGGAGGGAGTTGGCGGCACAGATAGAGCCCCCGCTGTCGGATAAGGAGACGGTGTCCTTATTCATCAACTCGTTGACTGGTCCCTATTACGATAAAATGATAGGGAACACAACGACACTCTTCTCGGACATCATCACCATTGGGGAGAGAGTGGAACAAGGACTCAAAAGTGGGAAGCTGGCTAAGCCTTCCCAATCATATGAAGCTAAGAAGACCTTCGGGAAGAAGAAAGAGGGAGGAGTCAATGCTATAACCATACCCTCGGCTACTTTCACTTCGAAGTCGGGAAGATCGCAATTCACCCCTGTGAAGAAGTTTGATAAACTTCCGACCACTTATAGCGATCTCCTGCCGAAGCTAGTAGAAGCCAAACTTCTAGCTCATGTTCCACCAAGGAAGATCGACCCACCTTACCCCGATTGGTACAAGCCACAAGACAAATGTTTATACCATTCGGGGGCACCAGGGCATTCAACAGAGAAATGCCTAGCTCTCAAATACAAGGTCCAAAACCTTATTGATGCCGGGTGGGTCACCTTTGATTCGACAGCGCCCGACGTGAGCAAGAATCCTCTGCCAAAGCAGGAGTAGAGAGAAGAACAAGCCACGATAGGGCCCCTTCATTTTTCTCTTTTAGGGACTCATGATTAGTACCCGAGATCATGAGAACCTTTTCATGTAAATAAGGGTTTTGTACAGTTTTAATACATATCAATAAAGAGGCATTTTTCGCACATTACTCTCTTTTTTGTTCTTTTCTCTCTTTCCTCATTGACATTAATAATTCTAAACCTAAACAGAACCAATAAAATAATTATGTCTGTAATTGTTCGCTCTGACCGGGATCCGAAGGTGAATGGGTTGAGTTGGACAGTGATGAGGAGACCATCTCTCCGGATCTGCAAAGACTGCTAGAACGAGAAGCTCGCATACTCCAACTCATCAAGAGAAATTGGAGACTGTGAATTTGGGGCATGGCCGAGAGATATAAGAGGTCAACATTGGGACCCATATCAGTGATGAAATAAGGACACATGTTTCCGCTATGATTATAATAAAATCATTCTTCATTGCTTCTTTTCTTGCTTATAATAAAATTCTAAACCACATTATTTTTAACCCTGTTTGAATAAACATGAATGAGGTTAAAATCATCTTAATAATAATAAACCCACATCATTTTCATGTGGAGGTGTGTGTGACAACTTGGAGCACCTTCCCTTGGCCTTGACAAGTGCCATCATGGGTAAAAAGAAATCTTTCAAAATAAAAGAAGCTCGGCAGGAAACTCAAAAAGGGGACTGCGCAAAAATAAGAGCAAAAGACCCGCTAGGAATCCCACGAAAGGGTGACCTAGGCAAAAGTTAGGGTTACAAAAATAAACAAAAACAAAGGTCCGCTAAAACGCCACAAAAGGGTGTTTTTGGCAAAAATAAGGACAAATCAAAAAACAAAAATAAATCCATGATGGTACCATGAACCGAATTCAAAAAGAAAGGTTCAAAGGAAGCTATCCAAGTTGTCAATCACAACACGACTTTTTAACTTCATAAGTGTTTAATCAAACAAGCCTAAACACATAAGCCTACCTTGGCCATCCATTCTTACAAAAACCATTTTTGAAAAATAAATCCCCTCTAAAACACAAACTTCAGAACAAAAAATATCTTTCCTTTCTTTTCTCTCTTGTCCCAAACGATTTTAGAATAATCTAGTGGAAGCATGGAGAAATAAATCATCACTGATAATGGATCTAATCTGAACAACAAAATGGTGGAAGAACTGTGCTAAGAATTCAAGATCCAACACCATAACTCTTCCCCATATCGGCCAAAGATGAATGGGGCAGTCGAGGCAACCAATAAGAACATCAAGAAAATAGTGCAAAAGATGGTTGTCTCATTTAAAGACTGGCACGAGATGTTACCCTTCGCTTTCCATGGTTATAGGACTTCTGTACGCACATCTACAAGAGCTACTCCATTCTCCCTCGTCTATGGGATGGAGGCAGTGCTACCCGTCGAAGTCGAAATACCTTCCCTAAGGGTAATCATGGAAGCAAAACTTTCCGAAGCAGAACGGGTTCAAAGCCGGTATGACCAGTTGAACCTCATTGAAGAAAAACGGCTGAACGCCATATGCCATGGTCAAGCCTATCAGAGGAAGATCAAAAAGGCTTTTGACAAGAAAGTCCACCCTCGAGTCTACCATGAGGGAGAGTTGGTAATGAAGAAATTGCTACCAACTCAAAAGGACAAAATCGGAAAGTATGCCCCAAATCACGGAGGACCATACGTGGAAAAACGAGCCTTCTCAGGAGGAGCATTGATCTTCACAGACATGGATGGAAAAGAACTTCGATACCCAGTCAACGCTGACGAGGTAAAGAAGTACTATGCTTGAAGACGTTGCTTGCATAAGCCCGCTAGGATGAAAACCCGAAAAAGGGCATCCAAGGCAAAAGTTAGGGCAAAACAAAAAGCCCGCCAGTACAAGGGTACTAGGCAAAACAAAGGCAAAATTATCCCCGCTAGGATACGTCCCAGGCAAAAGTTAGGGGCAAAAGAATAAGATGTAAAAGCAAAGCAAGCAACGGTCACTTGAATCGAAAACCGAAAGGCGGTTCAAGTGATTATCTTCTAGAAGCAAGCGTCTTGCAGCATCTACGCTCTTGGCTCAGGCATCTCACCCGAAGCAACTAGGGGAATGTAAAGAGCAACAATTACAGATATAATTGTTAAGCCCAATGTATATAGCCTACCCTGGCCAGCCATTCTTCAGAAATTCCTTCTGTATATCTTTCTGTAAAAACACTTGTGAATATTAATAAAATATCTATTCATTTCTTTTCTCTCTTGACCATGTGATTATGCCTCTAAATTGGTATTTCTAAAAAATTGTATGAAATTCCTTAATAATAGGTCAATAAAGAAAATTGGAGGGGTTCCTATAAAATCCATAATCTCCTGCATAAAAGGCTCACAAAAATATTCCCTCACGTCGATGACAGAAATTCCTCCAAGAAAAGGAGGATAGGGAGAGCCATTCACTTTTCTAAATAAAAGAACAAAAATAAAAACTTGCATCGCGTGCATCACACACATTAGTTGCACATTTAAAGACCTTACCACGAGGCAATTGCATAAAATAGAAAAAATAGAAAATTGCTTGTATATGACAGCAGTCAACAAAAGCCGAAAACGAGAAAAGGCAAGGATACAAACAATACTCCTCAGTTTGTACAGAATAATTGAGCCTGGAGAGGCTTGCTGAAAAAATACTTCCTCAGAATAATTAAGCCTGGAGAGGCTTGCCGAAATAATATTCTCTCAGAATAACTGAGCCTGGAGAGGCTTGCTGAAATAATACTCTCGCAGAATAACTGAGCCTGGAGAGGCTCGCCGAAATAATACTCTCTCAGAATAATTGAGCCTGGAGAGGCTCGCCGAAATAATACTCTCTCAGAATAACTGAGCCTGAAGAGGCTTGTCAAAATAATACTCCTCAGAGACATTTCTGTACAGAAAAAGCCAAAATCAACAAAAAATACAGAAAAAGCCGAAATCAACAAAAAAGGCAAAAACACAGAAAAAGCCAAAATCAACAAAAAAGGCAAAAACACAGAAAAAGCCGAAATCAACAAAAGGCAAAATACAGAAAATCCAACAAATTATATAGAATAACTGAGCCTGGAGAGGCTTGCCGAAATAATACTCCTTCAGAATAAATGAGCCTGGAGAGGCTTGCCGAAATAATACTCTTTCAGAATAACTGAGCCTGGAGAGGCTTGCCAAAATAATACTCCTTCGGAATAAATGAGCCTGGAGAGGCTTGCCGAAATAATACTCTTTCAGAATAATTGAGCCTGGAGAGGCTCGCCGAAATAATACTCCCCAGAGATATCTCAGCTTCCACTCACGGGCCAAATTCCCCAGTGAAAGCTATCAAAGCGAGATCAGCAAAATTCCCCAACGGAAGCATGATCCAAACAAAATATCCAAGTCAAAGGACTTAGACTTCCTCAGTGGAAGATAGCTTTCCAACTCAAACGAAGAGTGAAGCTAAGCTTGAAGAGGCTTTCTAAATAATACTCTGGGATACATAAGATCCCCAAATCCCCAGTCGCCTACTCAAGAGGCATTCCTACAAAAAGGAAAAAAATCAAAAGATCAATAATCATTCCCCAAGTGGAATCCGGCTCTTGGCCAAACATCAAGCGTCAAGATGATCTGCCTAACAGAAGAGGCTAATCACAATCAATGACAAAATCCCCCAGCGGATAACAGCCTACACAGAGGCGACAAAACCAGAAAAACAAAAAGAGTCACCCGAATAAGGATAACCGGGATACTCCACCATCGTCGAAAGGACGTCAGCCAATCATAAGGCACCGCTCATCTCAGAAAGAGCATCTTCGTGTCTACACCCCAGGGAAACAGAAATTCCTCAATGGGCACCAACTATGCAAAGGAAAGTTGGGACACAAGAAGCTATGAGTAACTGCACATCCCCTAGACGGATCCCTGCGTTATCCAGCCCTCAGTGGCACAAAAATCAAAAACAATCGTCAAAGCAGCATCGTGGACTGTGGAGACAAAATCAAAATCAACATCCAGAATCCCCCAGTGGATAATAGCCTACACAGAGGCTACAAAATCAGAAAATCAAAGAGAGACACCCGAATAAGGATAACCGGGATACTCCACCAACGTCAAAGGACGTCAGCCAAACATAAGGCATCGCTCAATTCAAGAAGAGCATCTGTGTCTACACCCCAAGGAGTCAGAAATTCCCCATGGGTACCAACTATGCAAATGCAAGTTGGGGCACAAGAACCTATGAATGACTGCACATCCCCTAGACGGATCCCTGCGTTATCCAGCCCTCAGTGGCACAAAATCAGAAAAAACCATCAAAGCAGCATAGTGGACTGTGGAGACAAAAAATCATCTCAGATCCCTGGAGAGGGTAAACTCGCATTGCCGAAGTGATCAGAAGACACGGACGCAGACCCTGGAGAGGGCAAACTCAGTTGCCTAGGTCGTCAGAGACCAAACAAAGTCTGGAGAGACGGTACTCAAACAAAGTCTGGAGAGACGGTACTCAAACAAGGTCTGGAGAGACGGTACTCAAACAAGGTCTGGAGAGACGGTACTCAAACAAGGTCTGGAGAGATGGTACTCAAACAAGGTCTGGAGAGACGGTACTCAAACAAAGTCTGGAGAGACGGTACTCAAACAAAGTCTGGAGAGACGGTACTCAAACAAGGTCTGGAGAGACGGTACTCAAACAAAGTCTGGAGAGACAGTACTCAAACAAGGTCTGGAGAGACGGTACTCAAACAAAGTCTGGAGAGACGGTACTCAAAGAAAGTCTGGAGAGACGGTACTCAAGGTCTGGAGAGACAGTACTCAAAGTCTGGAGAGACGGTACTCAAGGTCTGGAGAGACAGTACTCAACCATCAGCGTCGTCAGAGGCACGTTGGTGTTCAACTTCCAGCTCGGGCGTCGAGTGAAGTTGAGCCTGGAGAGGGTAAACTTAGCTACCGAGGTTGTCAGAAGCGCCGAGGTATGCAACAACCTGGAGAGGCTACTCAACAATTTTCCACCGGAAGACGCTACAAGTCAGAAGGTTGGCACATCACCCGGACAATTGGGTCAACTCCTTTACTTGTCAGCCGGTACACCAAAAGGCCGTCCGACTAAGTAAAGGGGGGGCAGCTGTAGACCCCTAAAATTGTCCGGGTCGGAAATAAAGCTTGAAGACTCTCGAAGACTGAAGGAAGATCAGCCAGAAGGACTTCCAGAAGGCCCAAGGAGGGTTCTCTATAGGTCTAGAGGTCTTAGGATAGCTAAAATAAGAAAAGTGGGAGGAATGAAGCCCAATACGGCCTCCCAGAGGTTCAGTACGGCCGTATTGAACATTTTGAACTTCAATACGGCCGCACTGAACTCAATACGGCCGTATTGAAGTTTCTGAACTTCAATACGGCTACATTGAATTCAATACGGCTGCACTGAACTTCAATACGGCTGCACTGAACTTCAATACGGCCGTATTGAGGTTTTTTGAACTTCAATACGGCCGTATTGAATTCAATACGGCCGTATTGTAGTTCAAAACTTCAATACGGACCGTATTGACCCCCAGAGACCGTATTCAGCCTCATCCCTATAAATATGACGTCAATTGGACGTCATTTGACACTTTCACACTGAGTTTTAACCCTCTTCTTGAGTATTCTGGGTTTTTTTTGAGCAGTGCTCTGCCTAGAAATCACTCGGAGAGTTGATCCGACGAAGTTCTTGAGTCACGAGCCATTTGCTTGAGTCTCGAACCTAGTCGAAGGGAAATCCTCTGGATTTCCATAGTTAAAATTTTATAGAAGGGAGCGAGCGGTCTTGTAGAGGGAGGGAACGCCAAAACGCTTCCCAATTTCTGTCAAGATATATAAGAAAGCACGCTTCAAAGGTTTATCTCTTTAAAGTCCCTTCTTTTACCGCTTTCTGTGTGTACATATTTAAACTGTCATCATGTAGATAGTTAATTTATAATTGCTTAGAATAAATAGGGGTGATTTAGTAATTTTGCACTATTATTTTTAAATAATCTGTCATAGGGAACCCGAAAGGGGCGCTGTGGGGTGCTAACACCTTCCCCACGCGTAACCGACTCCCTTACCCGACTCTGGTTGTAATGGCCGAAGTCGATTTTTGAATCGATTGCCTTAAACTTCTTTTTCCAATGTTTTGAGTAAAACATTGGTGGCGACTCCATGAACCCTTCCTTTTTATGAAAACCGCTAATCCATGGAGGGTCCCGCTTGGGATTAACATGGATTGGTGAGCCTTTTAATAAAATTGCTCGTTTGACAAGGTCTCAGTTTGAGAATAAGTCATTCTAGCAATCCATATTTTCAAACAAATAAAAGAGTCCAACCATCCTTCGCGAATGCCGAAAGCCCGTTTCGGGCCGGTGGCGACAACAGAAAGCGGTAAAAGAAGGGACTTTAAAGAGATAAACCTTTGAAGCGTGCTTTCTTATATATCTTGACAGAAATTGGGAAGCGTTTTGGCGTTCCCTCCCTCTACAAGACCGCTCGCTCCCTCCTATAAAATTTTAACTATGGAAATCCGGAGGATTTCCCTTCGACTAGGTTCGAGACTCAAGCAAATGGCTCGTGACTCAAGAACTTCGTCTGATCAACTCTCCGAGTGATTTCTAGGCAGAGCACTGCTCAAAAAAAACCCAGAATACTCAAGAAGAGGGTTAAAACTCAGTGAAAAAAGTCTCAAATGACATCCAATTGACGTCATATTTATAGGGATGAGGCACAATACGGCCTCTGGGGGTCAATACGGTCCGTATTGAAGTTTTGAACTACAATACGGCCGTATTGAATTCAATACGGCCGTATTGAAGTTCAAAAAACTTCAATACGGCCGTATTGAAGTTCAGTGCAGCCGTATTGAAGTTCAGTGCAGCCGTATTGAATTCAATGCAGCCGTATTGAAGTTCAGAAACTTCAATACGGCCGTATTGAGTTCAGTGCGGCCGTATTGTAGTTTAAAATGTTCAATACGGCCGTACTGAACTTCTGGGAGGCCGTATTGGGCTTCATTCCCTCCACTTTCTTATTTTTTGCTACTCTAAGACCTCTAAACCTACAGATTGTCGTCCTAGGGTCTTCCAGGAGTCCTTCCGGCTGACTTTCCTTTGATCTTCGAGAGTCTTCGAGTCTTATTTCCGACCCAGACAATTTTAGGGGTCTACAGCTGCCCCCCCTTTACTTAGTCAAACGGCCTTTTAGTGTACCGGTTGATAAGTAAAGGAGTTGACCCAATTGTCCGGGGAATAAGGCCATCCTTCCGACTTGTAGTGTCTTCCGGTGGAAAATTGCTGAGTAGCCTCTCCAGGTTTTGCTTCGCTCGTCGCCCGAGCCGGAAGCTGCATACCTCCGTGCTTTTGAACACTCTGGTAGCGTGAGTACCGCCTCTCCAGGCTTAGCTTTGCTTGCCGCCCAAGCTGGAAGCTGTGAGTACCCGCCTCTCCAGGCTCTGCTTCGGTGCTTCTGACATCCTAGGCAGTTGAGTTTGCCCTCTCCAGGGTGAGTATTAGTCGTCGCCTCTCCAGGCTCATGCATACCTCCGTGTTCTTGACAACCTCGGGGTAGCGTGAGTTTTCCCTCTCCAGGGTATACCAACGTGTTCTTGACAACCTCGTGGTAGTTGCATACCTCCGTGTTCTTGACAACCTCGGGGTAGCGTGAGTTTTCCCTCTCCAGGGTATACCAACGTGTTCTTGACAACCTCGTGGTAGTTGCATACCTCCGTGTTCTTGACAACCTCGGGGTAGCGTGAGTTTTCCCTCTCCAGGGTTGTGCATACCTCGGTGCTCTCGACAACTGGGTAGCTGAGTATTGCCTCTCCAGGCTTGTGCATACCTCGGTGCTCTCGACAACTGGGTAGCTGAGTATTGCCTCTTAGGCTTGTGCATACCTCGGTGCTCTCGACAACTGGGTAGCTGAGTACCGCCTCTCCAGGCTTGTGCATACCTCGGTGCTCTCGACAACTGGGTAGCTGAGTATTGCCTCTCCAGGCTTTGAGATGATTTTGTCTTCACAGTCCACGATGCTACTTCGACAGTTGTTTTTGATTTTGATGCCACTGAGGGCTGGATAACGCAGGGATCCGTCTAGGGGATGTGCAGTCATTCATAGGTTTTTGTGCCCCAACTTGCATTGCTTAGTTGGTACCCATGGAGAATTTCTGACTCCTTGAGGTGTAGACACAGATGCTCTCTCTCTGAGTTGAGCGATGCCTTATGTTTGGCTGTCGTCCTTTCGACGTTGTGGAGTATCCCGGTTATCCTTATTCGGGCGACTCTTTTTGTTTTTCTGGTTTTGTTGCCTCTGTGTAGGCTATTATCCGCTGGGGATTTTGTCATTGATTTTGTCTCCACAGTCCACGATGCTGCTTCGACGGTTGTTTTTTATTTCGATGCCGCTGAGGGCTAGATAACGCAGGGATCCGTCTAGGGGATGTGCAGTTACTCATAGGTTCCTGTGTCCCAACTTTCCATTGCGTAGTTGGTACCCATTGGGGAATTTCTGATTCCTTAGGGTGCAGACACAAAGATGCTCTTTCTGATGTGAGCAATGCCTTATGATTGGCTGACGTCCTTTCGACGTTGGTGGAGTATCCCGGTTATCCTTATTCGGGTATCTCTTTTGGATTTTCTGATTTTTGCTGCCTCTGTGTAGGCTGTTATCCGCTGGGGATTCTGGATGTTGATTTTGATTAGCCTCTTCTGTTAGGCATATCATCTTGATGTTCAATGATTGGCTGAAAAGCCAAATTCCGCTTGGGGAATTGTTATTGATCTTTTGGATTTTTTTCTTTTTTGAAAGAGTGCCTCTGAGTAGGCGAATTATCTTGATGTTTGGTGTTCGGCTGAGTGCCGGATTCCGCTTGGGGAATGATTATTTGTCTTTTGTGATTTTTCTTGAGGGGGTGCCTCTGAGTAGGCGAGTGGGGATTTGAAGTTCTTATGTATCCCAGAGTATTATTTAGAAAGCCTCTTCAGGCTTAGCTTCACTCATCGCTTGAGTTGGAAAGCTACCTTCCACTGAGGAAGTTTAAGTCCTTTCGACTTGGATATTCTGTTTAGATGATCAAGCCTCCCTTGGGGAATTTTGCTGATCTTGGTTTGATAGCTTTCACTGGGGAATTTGGCCCGTGAATGGAAGCTGAGATATCTCTGGGGAGTATTATTTCGGCGAGCCTCTCCAGGCTCAATTATTCTGAGGGAGTATTATTTCGGCAAGCCTCTCCAGGCTCAGTTATTCTAAGAGGGAGTATTGTTTTTTTGTTCAGCCCAAGAATGCGAGCTGAGACGTCTTTTGGAGAGTATTATTTCGGCAAGCCTCTCCAGGCTTAATTATTTTGTGGGAGTATTATTTCAGCAAGCCTCTCCAGGCTCAGTTATTCTGTGGGAGTATTATTTCGGCAAGCCTCTCCAGGCTCAGTTATTCTGTATGAGTATTATTTCGGCAAGCCTCTCCAGGCTCAGTTATTCTGTACGATGAGTTGCTTTTCTTGTTCAGCCCAAGAATGCAAGTTGAGATGTCTTTTGGAGAGTATTATTTTGGCAAGCCTCTCCAGGCTCAGTTATTCTGTATAATTTCTTGGATTTTCTGTATTTTGCCTTTTTGTTGATTTTGGTTTTTTCTGTGTTTTTGTCTTTTTTGTTGATTTTGGCTTTTTCTGTGTTTTTTGCCTTTTTTGTTGATTTCGGCTTTTTCTGTATTTTTTGTTGATTTTGGCTTTTTCTGTATTTTTTGTTGATTTTGGCTTTTTCTGTATTTTTGCCTTTTTTGTTGGTTTTGGCTTTTTCTGTACAGAAATGTCTCTGAGGAGTATTATTTTGGCAAGCCTCTTCAGGCTCAGTTATTCTGAGAGAGTATTATTTCGGCGAGCCTCTCCAGGCTCAGTTATTCTGAGAGAGTATTATTTCGGCAAGCCTCTCCAGGCTCAATTATTCTGTACGTTTTATTGATTTTCTGAATTTCTGCATTTTGTTTGCTGCTGTCATACACAAGCAATTTTTCTATTTTTTCTATTTTATGCGACTGCCTCATGATGAGGTCTTTGAAAATTTCTTTATGGCCAATACGGCCGTATCCATTTCAGTACGCCCGTATTGAGTTGAAATTTTGTTCATAACCCTGATTTTAGTACGGGTGTACTGAACATGGTACGGGCGCATTGTTTTTTCTGAAGTTTATATTTTTTTGTTTTTTTTAATAAACAAAGAATAAGTGATCTTCCATTACACCTATCATCTGTATGCATGTATGCAGTATGATGCACCTAATTCTATTTGATTCACTTTTCAAAAGAATTAACCGATGCATTTCTCTGTTTGGATTTTTGCCATTCCTCTAGACGGGCTGTGTGCTGCCGATTTCTGTAACCGAGGAATGATGCATGTTATATTGAGATTTGGTGTCATCAACCAAATGATTTTCCTTTCCTTTAGAAGATGTGTCAACCCTCCTATTGACTACTATATCTCCATGTTTCCACTAGATTATTCAAAAATCGTTTGGGACAAGAGAGAAAAGAAGGAAAGGATATTTTTTTCGAAAGTTTGTGTTTTAGAGGGGATTATTTATTTTTTGAAAAATGGATTTTGTAAGAATGGCTTGGCCAATGGTAGGCTTAAGTGTTTAGGCTTGTTTGATTAAACACTTATGAAGTTAAGCACGTCTTGGTTATTAACATTTGTGATTTGACAACTTGGATAGCTTTTCTTGAGCCCCTTTGTTGAATTCAGTTGGTGGTACCATCATGGATTTATTCTGTTTTTCGATTGCCCTAACTTTTGCCTAAAACACCCATTTGTGGAGTTTTAGCGGGCTTTTGTTTTTGTTCATTATTTTGCAACCCTAATTTTTGCCTAGGTCACCCTTTTGTGGGATTCCTAGCGGGTCTTTTGCTCTTATTTTTGCGCAGCCCCCTTTTTGGGTTTCCTGCCGAGCTTCTTTTATTTTAAAGGATTTATTTTTATCCATGATGGCACTTGTCGAGGCCAAGGAAAGGTGCTCCAAGTTGTCGTGCACACTTCCACACAAAATGATGTGGGTTTATTGATTATTAAGACGATTTTAACCTCACTTATGTTCATTCAAACAGGGTTAAATAATGTGGTTTAGAATTTTATTGCAAGCAAGAAAAGAAGCAATAAGAAATAATGATGAATGATTTTATTATAATCATAGTGGAAAACATGTGCCCTATCGAGGCTCGGGGGTCGGGCTGTCCCCGAGGAGTAATCTCTAATAGTCATCAGGCCTATACATCTCTATCGGAAGGAGAAGAGCACTTGATGACGACGACCAGCCTTGACGCTTGTGAACCGGCCTTCCTGAAGATCTGGCTTAAAGAACGTCGAGAAGGATCTTGATTCCTCTTCGTTCTTTGATCTTTGTTAGGGTTGTATCCTAACCCTTGTTTCCCCGGATTATCCTTGATAATAGGTAGCTCCGGGATTCCTTGGGAGTCCTTGCCTAATCCTTGTCCTGGCAAGTATCCGTTCTTGGTGAGCATATGGGCTACCTTCTTCATTTCTCGGGGAAATGTTTCAACATTGGCACTTTCCAATGCTTGGAAGGCGGTCTCTAGATTTTCCTCCTCGGATTCTTTATTTTCCTTTCCTTTATTCTTGGGAGCTTTTATCATGAAGATCATTGGGAGTGTAGATCCTGCCACTCCTAGTCATGCCCCCAAGTCCAGCGATGTTAGAGAAATCGCTGTTGGCAGAAAAATGGATGTCATATATCCATGGCACAGCCTTATTTGATTCATAGGGAAAAGGCCTTGGAGTAGTGATCCTTAACGGTGTCGGACCTTCCCCTTTGTTCGTCTTGATTACCAACAACGAAGTTGTCGTGTGCTCGCTTGGCGCAGTTGTTGGTTTGCATTTGATAACAAATGGCGTGCGATCCACTCTTTGATTATACGCATCGATTAATTCTTTCTTTTTATTAATGTTTATTATTAAATTACTTGGAGAGATGTATGCAAATGAATGACTATGAAATGCAAGGGCAATTGAGAGATTTCATAAATCAAAAACTTGATTTCATTGATCATAAAAAGTGTACAACTTATCATACGATGCTTTGAAGCAATTTTTTACAATATGAGAAAAGCCGGTAAAAACCCACAGGCGGGTTCATATTTCTTCTCCATTCGTCTTCGGCTTCCTCTACATGGCGTGCCATTGCTTCAACTTGCGTATGGACCGCTTGGCTCATATCATCACTGATCTTCTGAGCGTCCTTCGCTTTTTGAATGTGATAGTTGATCATGGCCTGCAACTCATTGAGCTCGTCTTCGGCTCGATCCTTCTCCTCTCGGAGTCTAGCCATTTGTGCTAGTCCTTCCCTTTCCCTCTTGCGGAAGTTGGAAAGGCTTGCGGCTTGTCGTTGAACAACTTCCCGCCATTGTTGCGCATCGGATCGAGTCAAAAGCAGATCGTCTTGCATATCCTTGATCAACTGTGCCTGCTTTGAATACTCGACCTCAAGGAGTGCTATCTTCATGTTGACTTCTTGGAGTTGACTACTCGGTTCAACCTTTGGCATTTTGGGTGCCCGAATAGCCTCCTCATTGAGGTTAGCACACTCATCCTTGAGCCGCTCTATCTCGTGGTCTTTCTTCTTGCATTGCCTTTGAAGACCATCAATAGTAAAACTGGATTCTTCATTTTTCTCTTCAAGAACTCTCATCTGAGCTCCCATGACTTCCAGTTTCTTGGTCAAGGCGTCGACTTGCTCTTGCAACACCTTCCTTGTTGCTGAGGTTGCACAAGAAGTGGATGGTTGAGGCACCCCCCTCTCGCTCCTCCATTCCTCATAATCAATGGAGACGGATACCCGAGGCTTTCCAAGCTCGAGATCTCCCTCATAGGTTGGTCTCTCCCACGCTCTCATGACAGCGTGCATGTCCTTCTGATGCTCGGAATCGAAGGAGAAACACAACCCTCCAAGCTCCTCTTTAGTAGGAACAATCTGAGTCCTCATAAGTTGTCTCATAACCAATCTAGGTGAGTAGGCTATGCAACCTCTGAGGCCCATCAATGGTATGCTTGGATAACTACCGCATCTTGTCAATACATTGTTCGGACGGAACCAAGGGCAAACCCACGTGAAGTGTTCAATACTCCACTGTTCCATCTCCTCCTTCCATTCGGAAGCATATCGGCGGCATACGGGGATCTTTGAAAAACTCCTCAAAGGGTCGGGCAAGGTCCCCATATGACTAGAGGCATAGAAATGAGTGATGCTCCACACATACAGCAAGGAGGTGCAGCATCGGATGATTTTTCCTTGCTTCTGTTGAGACAGATGAACAGAGAGCAAGGTGTCGGCAAGAATAGCAGGCACGGGACTCTTCATGTGTACGTCCCAAGCGAAGAAAGCGTCCATCGCAGCATGGTCCACTGTGTTAGAGTGAAAGGGAAATAGGATCATCCCAAACACAGCTAACGCTAGAGTCTTGTTGAAAGCTAACCAATCTCCCTCACCAGCCAAGGAAGAAAGGTGGTCCTCAATCACAGCAAGCTTCCAACCTTTAATACTGCCGTTCCCCACTAAGGCAGCTGATCGTGATGGTAATTTGACCTGAGTGGCAACTCTCTCCACGGCCACATGGTTGTCATGAAAGATATAGACCCCGGCTGATTTGGGCCATCGTAGCATGAGCTCGTACTCCTCGAGAGTAGGAACTAGGTCAAACTGGGGGAACTCGAAGCAGTGCAAATCGATACTCCAGAAGTGAACCAGTGCTCTCAGAAATGCTGGATCCACACAGATCTTCATCAAGTCAAGGACTCGTCCATATGATTTCTCAAACTTGACGCGAGCCTCTCTTGGCATCAAAGTACAGAGGTGATCCAACCTCTCAGCATGGTATAACAAGAAGTCTACTTTCTTCAACTGCCCATGCATCTCTTTAGACTTCTCTATATTCTACAATACAATGCATGATATGAGATGATGGAGATGAATATGCATGCATAGTGTTCATTCAACTAAGCATTATCATGTTTTGGGATTTTCCTAAGATGATGCATGATATTGCTTGGTTTGGATAAATACATATTTTTTCTTTTTTTCTTTTTTGGGTATTTTTATTTATTATATTTTTTTTTTGTATTTTTTGGGTGAAAAGGGAAACTACCTATATGAATGTGATGAAGGTAGATGTTAACACCGTATAATGGAAGATTCTTATTCCTATTTATTCTTATTTTTAAAAGAATAGGAATGTTGTATGTTTAAAGAAATGCAATGTATGCTCAAACAATTTCACATAATCAGTGCACAAACAATTCACTCATCCACGAACAGTCACGAGCGAATCACGAGGTAGGGGTATCCTGCAGAAAAGTGCATATTCAAGGTGGTTCTAACTGTTCTCACCGGTCTGAGGCCCCCAAGGTGCCCCCATTATAGGGACCCAATTCCTCTCGTCGTAAGCCGATGGAAAGCTCCAACGCACTGTCGGACTCGAGTTCATGGTTATCACCTTGAGTGATGCTTTCCGACAACGGTCTACGGGCACCTATAGACCCATTCGACAACCGGCCGTACTAACATCCACTCCCTATGGCTTACCACTCATGCCCCCGGGTATAGAGGGAACTGTTGTGTGCAAAGGTTTGTGTGCAATTTTTATTTCAAACATTTGCGAAAATTTAAACATACAACAGTTATTAAAGCCATATAAATAAAGCATGTTATCATACAAACAAGGGGTAATAAAGTAATTTTAACTATTTATTTGTTAAAAATAATCTGTCACTAAATGGGA
>NC_138527.1:14073291-14075791 GCF_000230855.2 Cajanus cajan
GTTGGGTAGTAAAGAAAGTAGGAAAGTATGGTGCAATTTTGGGCAACGATGATGAACAAAGGGCAAATTGGCTGGACAAGGGAAAGGGTAGGCCATATTTGGGGAAAATTCGGTCAAGGATGGTGAACAAAGGGAAAACCCACAAAAAATTAGCTCGTAAGAGCATAAACCATCCCTCGAGTGGGTTGGGAAAGATACAAACTAGGCTAGGTTTGGTGCAATTTTGGGCAAGGATGATGAACAAAGCTAAAATGGGCTGGACAAGTGAAAGGGTAGGCCATATTTGGGGCAAATTCAGTCAGGAGTGGTAAACAAAGGGATAAAAAGTAGGCTAGGTTTGGTGCAATTTTGGGCAAGGATGATGAAGAAAGGGAAAATGGGCTGGAGAAGGGGAAGGGTAGGCCATATTTAGTGCAAATTCGAGCAAGGATGGTGAACAAAGGGAAAACCCACCAAAAATTAGCTCGTAAGAGCATAAACCGTCCCTTAGGTGGGTCGAGCAGGAAAGAAAGTAGGCTAGGTTTTGTGCAATTTTGGACAAGGATGATGAGCAAATGGAAAATAGGCTAGACAAGTGATAGGGTAAGGCTTAATTGGTGCAAACTCGGTCAAGGTTGATAAACAAAAGGAAAACCCACCAAAAATTAGCTCAAAAGAGCATAAACCGTCCCTCGAGTGGGTTGGGAGTAGAGCTGTCAAAACGGGCCAACCCGGCCCATGTGGGCCGACCCACCTTGACCCACTTTAAAAACGAGCCAACCCAACCCGGCCCACTTGTAATTTTTTCAAAAAAAATTTGGCCCGGCCCGGCCCACCACGGGTTGGTGGGTTATACGGGCCAGCCCACCAGCCCACCAAAAATTAAAAAAAAATTATTAACAAAATTCAAAATTTTAAATTAATTATAAATTAACATAATAGTCATAAAATTAACATCATTAATAGTTATAAGTCATAATTCATCATACAAAATTAAATACAAATCATGATAAAAGTTTAAAATAAAAATTTTCAATATATCATCATACAAAATAAACTACAAATCATATTCAAATTTTTATTGAAAAAAAAAATGGTGGGTTGGTGGGCCACCCGGCCCACCACGGGTTTAGCCCGGGTGGGCCGGGTTGAAATATACCCACCTACTATAAAACTTCAATTTTTTTTGGCCCGGCCCGGCCCGTTTTCAAGGTGGGCCGGGTTGGCCCACGGGTCCCGGCCCACTTTGACAGCTCTAGTTGGGAGAGATAGAAAATATGCTAGGTTTGGTGCAATTTTGGGCAAGGATTATGAATAGAGGGAAAATGGGCTGGACAAGTGAAAGGGTAGGTCATATTTGGTGTAAATTCGATCAGTGATGGTAAACAAAGGGAAAACCCACAAAAAATTAGCTCGTAAGAGCATAAACCGTCCCTCGGGTGGGTTAGGCAAGGTAGAAACTGGGCTAGATTTGGTGCAAATTTGGGCAATAATGATGATCAAAGGGAAAATGGGCTGGACGAGTTATAGGGTAGGGCATATTTGGTGCAAACTCGGTGAAGGATGGAAAAAGAAGAGAAAACCCACCAAAAATTAGCTCAAAAGAGCATAAACCGTCCCTCGGGTGGGTCAAGATGGCTTAAATCTGGCTAAACGAAGGCTGGAAAGGCCAAAATATGGGTTAGAATGATGATAGAACGAATCTAGAGTTTTTCGAAAATTTTCAAAAAAATCGGCCGAAGTCGGCCGAATTTTCGGTTTGATTCATGAAAAATTTTGATTCGAAATTTGCCACGGGAGAACACAACGCAGGCTTAGAAATGCCCACGGAGTGTGAGGGGAAGGCCCCGTGGCTCGCCCAGACCAGCCAAGGTGCGCTGGGTTTCTGCTGAGACACACCCTCCCCCTATAATAGGCTAATATGCAAAAGTGAATTTTGTACAAGTAGATACCTTTTTTCTGGGCAGACATAAGTTCCTTTTTGGGAGCTACAGATCGAATTTTGATCTGATTTTTTGCAGCATTGTTTAGAAAAATCATATCTTCGTGCTCACCAAATTAGAGAATTTTTTGCCAAGGGAATATTTTTTAATAATTTTTTTAAGGAACGAAAATACGTAAATCCAGAAAAATAGAAAAACGTATCTAGGCATCGAATTTTGATCTGATTTTTTGCATGCACCCACATACTAGTATAACTGACCTGTTCACCAAAAATCTCAGCCATCCTCCAAGGGATTGAATTTTAATGATTTTTTTACCAAAACATGGTAAAATCGGAAAATTCGTAAAAATGGAGGATGAAGGTCTCTCACCCCCAAAACTTCCCAGCATACTTAGGCATGTTAGAAGAGATGTTTGATCCAAGAAGTGCTCAAAAAAAAATTGAATGGTTCATAGTTGGTGCATAGTGGTCGGTCACGGTGGGTCGTGGTGCAAAACTGGTGGATCGTGACTCAATTTCTGACCAGCCTTGGCTCAATTTCTGGTGGGTCGTGACTCAATTTCTGACCGAGCCAGC
>NC_138527.1:14085791-14088291 GCF_000230855.2 Cajanus cajan
GGTGAACAAAGGGAAAACCCACCAAAAATTAGCTCGTAAGAGCATAAACCGTCCCTTAGGTGGGTCGAGCAGGAAAGAAAGTAGGCTAGGTTTTGTGCAATTTTGGACAAGGATGATGAGCAAAGGGAAAATAGGCTAGACAAGTGATAGGGTAAGGCTTAATTGGTGCAAACTCGGTCAAGGTTGATAAACAAAAGGAAAATCCACCAAAAATTAGCTCAAAAGAGCATAAACCGTCCCTCGAGTGGGTTGGGAGAGATAGAAAATATGCTAGGTTTGGTGCAATTTTGGGCAAGGATTATGAATAGAGGGAAAATGGGCTGGACAAGTGAAAGGGTAGGCCATATTTGGTGTAAATTCGATCAGTGATGGTAAACAAAGGGAAAACCCACAAAAAATTAGCTCGTAAGAGCATAAACCGTCCCTCGGGTGGGTTAGGCAAGGTAGAAACTGGACAAGTTATAGGGTGGAAAAAGAAGAGAAAACCCACCAAAAATTAGCTCAAAAGAGCATAAACCGTCCCTCGGGTGGGTCAAGATGGCTTAAATCTGGCTAAACGAAGGCTGGAAAGGCCAAAATATGGGTTAGAATGATGATAGAACGAATCTGGAGTTTTTCGAAAATTTTCAAAAAAATCGGCCGAAGTCGGTCGAATTTTCGGTTTGATTCATGAAAAATTTTGATTCGAAATTTGCCACGGGAGAACACAACGCAGGCTTAGAAATGCCCACGGAGTGTGAGGGGAAGGCCCCGCGGCTCGCCCAGACCAGCCAAGGTGCGCTGGGTTTCTGATGAGACACACCCTCCCCCTATAATAGGCTAATATGCAAAAGTGAATTTTGTACAAGTAGATACCTTTTTTCTTAGCAGACATAAGTTCCTTTTTGGGAGCTACAGATCGAATTTTGATCTGATTTTTTGCAGGATTGTTTAGAAAAATCATATCTTCGTGCTCACCAAATTAGAGAATTTTTTGCCAAGGGAATATTTTTTAATAATTTTTTTAAGAAACGAAAATACGTAAATCCAGAAAAATAGAAAAACGTATCTAGGCATCGAATTTTGATCTGATTTTTTGCATGCACCCACATACTAATATAACTGACCTGTCCACCAAAAATCTCAGCCATCCTCCAAGGGATTGAATTTTAATGATTTTTTTACCAAAACATGGTAAAATCGGAAAATTCGTAAAAATGGAGGATGAAGGTCTTTCACCCCCAAAACTTCCCAGCTTACTTAGGCATGTTAGAAGAGATGTTTGATCCAAGAAGTGCTCAAAAAAAAATTGAATGGTTCATAGTTGGTGCATAGTGGTCGGTCACGGTGGGTCGTGGTGCAAATCTGGTGGGTCGTGACTCAATTTCTGACCAGCCTTGGCTCAATTTCTGGTGGGTCGTGACTCAATTTCTGACCGAGCCAGCCAAATTTTCTGACCGAGGGTGACTCAATTTCTGACCGAGAGTGACTAAAATCATGACCGAGGCTGGCTCAATTTCTGACCGAGAGTGGCTCAATTTCTGACCGAGAGTGACTCAATTTCTGACCGAGAGTGACTCAAAAAATGACCGAGAGTGACTCAAATCATGACCGAGGCTGGCTCAATTTCTGACCGAGAGTGGCTCAATTTCTGACCGAGAGTGACTCAAAAAATGACCGAGGCTGACTCAAATCATGACCGAGGCTGGCTCAATTTCTGACCGAGAGTGACTCAATTTCTGACCGAGAGTGACTCAAAAAATGACCGAGGCTGGCTCAATTTCTGACCGAGAGTGACTCAAAAAATGACCGAGGCTGGCTCAATTTCTGACCGAGAGTGACTCAAATCATGACTGAGGCTGACTCAAATCATGACCGAGGCTGGCTCAATTTCTGACCGAGAGTGACTCAATTTCTGACCGAGAGTGACTCAAATCATGACCGAGGCTGGCTCAATTTCTGACCGAGAGTGACTCAATTTCTGACCGAGAGTGACTCAATTTCTGACCAAGAGTGACTCAATTTCTGACCGAGAGTGACTCAATTTCTGACCGAGAGTGGCTCAATTTCTGACCGAGAGTGACTCAAATCATGACCGAGGCTGGCTCAATTTCTGACCGAGAGTGACTCAATTTCTGACCGAGAGTCACTCAAAAAATGACCGAGGCTGGCTCAATTTCTGACCGAGAGTGACTCAATTTCTGACCGAGAGTGACTCAAAAAATGACCGAGGCTGGCTCAATTTCTGACCGAGAGTGACTCAAATCATGACTGAGGCTGGCTCAATTTCTGACCGAGAGTGACTCAAAAAATGACCGAGGCTGGCTCAATTTCTGACCGAGAGTGACTCAATTTCTGACCGAGGCTGGCTCAAAAAATGACCGAGCCTGGTTCAATTTCTGACCGAGGGAGACTTGAGCATCATGACCCACGGGTGACTTGAGCACCAATAACCCACCAACAATAAGACTCCAACATGACTTGGAGGCACCATCATGAACCCACCCCGAATAAACCCACA
>NC_138527.1:14098291-14118291 GCF_000230855.2 Cajanus cajan
GCCTCTCCAGGCTCAATTATTCTGAGGAAGTATTATTTCTGCAAGCCTCTCCAGGCTCAATTATTCTGAAAGAGTATTATTTCAGCAAGCCTCTCCAGGCTCAATTATTCTGAGAGTATTATTTCGGCGAGCCTCTCCAGGCTCAGTTATTCTGAAAGATGAATTGATATTTTTTGTTCAGCCCGAGAATGCGAGCTGAGACGTCTTTTGGAGAGTATTATTTCGGCAAGCCTCTCCAGGCTCAGTTATTTTGAGAGAGTATTATTTCGGCAAGCCTCTCCAGGCTCAATTATTCTGTAAGAGTATTATTTCGGCAAGCCTCTCCAGGCTTAGTTATTCTGAAAGAGTATTATTTCAGTAAGCCTCTCCAGGCTTAGTTATTCTGAAAGAGTATTATTTCAGTAAGCCTCTCCAGGCTCAGTTATTCTGATGAGAGTATTATTTCAGCAAGCCTCTCCAGGCTCAATTATTCTGTGGGAGTATTATTTCGGCAAGCCTCTCCAGGCTCAATTATTCTTTGTCTTTTTTGTCGACTTTTTCTGTATGTTTGTCTTTTTTGTCATTTTTTGGCTTTTTCTGTATTTTTGCCTTTTTTGTCATTTTTTGGCTTTTTCTGTATTTTTGCCTTTTCTGTTGTTTTTCGGCTTTTTCTGTACAGAAATGTCTCAGTTATTATGAGAGAGTATTATTTCGGCGAGCCTCTCCAGGCTCAATTATTCTGAGAGTATTATTTCGGTGAGCCTCTCCAGGCTCAATTATTCTGTATGAGTATTGTTTCGGCAAGCCTCTCCAGGCTCAGTTATTCTGAGAGTATTCTTTCGGCAAGCCTCTCCAGGCTCAGTTATTCTGAGAGAGTATTGTTTCGGCAAGCCTCTCCAGGCTCAGTTATTCTGAGAGTATTTTTTCGGCAAGCCTCTCCAGGCTCAGTTATTCTGTATGATGCTGTTGATTTTCTGAATCTTTGCATTTTGCTTGCTGCTGTCATACACAAGCAATTTTCTATTTTTCTATTTTATGCGGTTGCCTCATGATAAGGTCTTTGAATGTGCAACTAATGTGTGTGTGATGCACAAATGCAATACAATATATTTTTTATTTTTGTTCATTTATTTAGAAAAGTGAGTGGCTCTCCCTATCCTCTTCTTCTTGGAGGACTTTCTGTCATTGACGCGAGGGAGTATTTTTGTGAGCCTTTATGCAGGAGATTATGGATTTTACAGGAACCCCTCCAATTTTCTTTTATTGACCGATTATTAATGGAATTTCGTACAATTTTTATGAAAAACCAATTCAGAGGCATAATCACATGGTCAAGAAAGAGAAGAAACAAATGGATATTTTTATTGATATTCACAAGTGTTTTTACAGAAAGATATACAGAAGGAAATTTCTGAAGAATGGCTGGCCAAGGTAGGCTATACATTTTTGGCTTAAACAATTATATCTGTAATTGTCGCTCTTCCCGTTCCCCTAATCGTTTCGGGTGAGATGCCTGAGCCAGGAGTGTAGATACTGCAAGACGCTTGCTTCTAGAAGATTATCACTTGAACCGCCTTTCGGTTTTCGGTTCAAGTGATCGTTGCTTGCTTTGTTTTTATATCTTATTCTTTTGCCCCTAACTTTTGCTTAGGACGTCTCCTAACGGGTGTAGACCCCTAAAATTGTCCGGGTCGGAAATAAAGCTTGAAGACTCTCGAAGACTGAAGGAAGATCAGCCAGAAGGACTCCTGGAAGGCCCTAGGAGGGTTCTCTGTAGGTCTAGAGGTCTTAGAATAGCTTAAAATAAGGAAGTGGAGGGAATGAAGCCCAATACGGCCGTACTAAACTTAATACGGCCGTATTGAAGCTTCAATATGGCCGCAGTGAACTCAATACGGCGTATTGAAGTTTCTGAAACTTCAATACGGCCGTACTGAAATCAATACGGCCGTATTGAAGCTTCAATACAGCCGCAGTGAACTCAATACGGGCGCATTGAAATTTCTGAATTTCAATACGGCCGTATTGAACTTCAATACGACCGTATTGAAGTTCAAAAATTTCAATACGGCCGTATTGATTCTGTAGCCCGTATTGCGCCTATTCCCTATAAATATGACGTCAATTGGACGTCATTCCACACTTTTGAACATAGTTTCAACCCTCTCCTTGAGTATTCTGGGGTTTTTGAGCAGTGTTCTGCCCTAGAAATCACTCGGAGAGTTGATCCGACGAAGTTCTTGAGCCCCGAGCCATTTTGCTTGAGGATCGAACCTAGTCGAAGGGAAATCCTCCGGATTTCCGTAGTCAAAATTTTATAGGAGGGAGCGAGCGGGCTTGTAGAGCGAGGGAACGCCAAAAAGCTTCCCAGTTTTACGAAATATATAGAAAGCACGCTTCAAAGGTTTCTTCTTCAAAATCCTTCCTTTTACTGCTTTCTGTGTGTATATTTAACTGTCATCATGTAGATAGTTAATTTATAATTGCTTAGAATAAATAGGGGTAATTTAGTAATTTTACACTGTTATTTTAGAAATAATCTGTCATAGGGAACCCGAAAGGGGCGCTGTGGGGTGCTAACACCTTCCCCACGCGTAACCGACTCCCTTACCCAACTCTGGTTGTAATGGCCAAAGTTGATTTATAAAATCAATTGCCTTATCCCTTTTTCCAATGTTTTGAGTAAAACATTGGTGGCGACTCCACGAACCCTCCTTTTGCGAAAACCACTAATCCATGGAGGGTCCCGCTTGGGATTAATATGGATTGGTGAGACATTTAATAAATAAATTGGATAAGATCGACAAGGTCTCAGTTTGAGAACAAGTCGTTCTAATAATCCAATACATTTTCAAAACTAAAATAAAAGCGAGCTCGACCGTCTTCGCGACCGCCGAGGCCCGTTTGGGCCGGTGGCGACAGATGGCGACTCCACTGGGGAAGCCTCGAGAGTCAGTCCCATTTAGTGACAGATTGTTTTTAACAAATAATAGTTAAAATTACTTCATTACCCCTTGCTTGTATGATAACATGCTTTATTTATTTGGCTTAAATAACTGTTGTTTGTTTAATTTTCCGTAATTGTTTGAAATAAAAACTGCACACAAACCTTTGCACACAACAGTTCCCTCTATACCCGGGGGCATGAGTGATTAACCATAGGGAGTGGATGTTAGTACGGCCGGTTGTCGAATGGGTCTATAGGTGCCCGTAGACCGTTGTCGGAAAACATCACTCAAGGTGATAACCATGAACTTGAGTCCGACGGTGCGTTGGAGCTTTCCATCGACCTACGACGAGAGGAATTGGGTCCCTATAATGGGGGCACCTTGGGGGCCTTTGACCAAGTGAGAACAGTTAGATCCTCCTTGAATATGCACTTTTCTGCAGGAGACCCCTACCTCGTGATTCGCTCGTGACTGTTCGTGGATGAGTGAATTGTTTGTGCATTGTTTATGTGAAATTGTTTGAGCATACATTGCTTTTCTTTAAACATACAACATTCCTATTCTTTTAAAATAAAAATAAATAGGAATAAGGATCTTCCATTGCATGGTGTTAACATCTACCTTCATCACATTCATGTAGGTAGTTTCCCTTTTCACCCAAAAAATACAAAAAGATACAAAATACCCAAAGAAATAAAGAAAAAGGGTTATTTATCCAAACCAAGCAATATCATGCATCATCTTAGGGACATCCCGAAAACATGATAATGCTTAGTTGAATAAACACTATGCATGCATATTCACCACCATCATCTCATATCATGCATATAGATCATGGAGAGATCTAGGAGTCATTCATACATCGCTCCTAGTAATCCATTAATAAACATTAATAAAAAGAAAGAAATAATCGATGCGTATATTCAAAGAATGGATCACACGCCGTTCGTTATCAAGTGTAAGCCAACAACCGCGCCAAGCGAGCACACGTCAACTCCGTTGTTGGTAATCAAGACAAACAAAGGGGAAGGTCCAACACCATTAAGGATCACAGTTCCAAGGCCTTTCCCTTACAAATCAAATAAGGCTGTGCCGTGGATATACGACATCCACTCTTCTGCCGACAGCGATATCTCCAACATCGCTGGACTTGGGGGCATGACTAGGAGTGGTAGGATCTACACTCCCGATGATCTTCATAACAAAGCCCCCAAGAATAAAGAAAAAGAAGAAAAGAAAACCAAGGAAAAAGAATCCGAGGAGGAGACTGACAAGCTGTTAAAATTTATCCGACAGAGCGAGTACTCCATCGTGGATCAACTTCATAGGACGCCAGCAAAGATTACGCTGTTGTCGTTGATCCTATGCTCCGAACCGCATCGGCAAGCTCTGTTGAAAGTCTTGAACGAGGCATACGTGTCGCACACTATCTCCCAAGACGAGTTTGAGGGGATTGTTAGTCACATTAAGGCTAATGATCACCTCACCTTCATCGATGAAGAAATCCCCGCCGAGGGATCAAACCACAACAAGCCCTTGCACATCTCTATAAAGTGCAAGGAGTATCACATCGCTAAAGTCTTGGTAGATAATGGATCTTCCTTGAACTTAATGCCAAAAAGAGCGCTCGAGCAAGTGGCAATCAAGGAAATCCAAATGCGCCCGAGCAACATGATCGTTCGAGCCTTCGATGGATCTAAAAGAGAAGTGGTGGGAGAGATCAATCTTCCAATCCAAATTGGACCCACTATCTTCAAACGTCGAATTTCAAGTGATGGACATCACTCCCGCATACAGCTGTCTCCTCGGCCGACCTTGGATTCATGATGCGAAAGCTGTTCCTTCTACGCTCCACCAGAAAGTCAAGTTCATAATGGGTGACAAGCTGGTGACCGTGCAAGCTGAAGATGACATACTCATCAGTAAGCCATCCAACATACCTTATGTGGATGCAGCAGAGGAAGCTTTGGAAACCGCCTTCCAAACATTGGAAATCGCCAATGTTGAAACGTTTCCCCGAGAAATGAAGAAGGTAGCTCATATGCTCACAAAGAACGGATACTTGCCAGGACAAGGATTAGGCAAGGACTCCCAAGGGATCCCGGAGCTACCTATTATCAAGGATAATCCGGGGAAACAAGGGTTAGGATACAACCCTAGCAAAGATCAAAGGACGAAGAGGAATCAAGATCCTTCTCGACGTTCTTTAAGCCAGATCTTTAGGAAGGCTGGTTCACAAACGTCAAGGCCAGCTGTCGTCATCAAGTGTCCTTTTCCTTCTAATAGGGATGTGTAAATTCAGTGACTATTAGAGATCACTCCTCGGGGACAGCCCGACCCCCGAGCCTCGATAGGGCACATGTTTCCACTATGATTATAATAAAATCATTCATTATTATTTCTTATTGCTTCTTTTCTCGCTTGCAATAAAATTCTAGACCGCGTTATTTAACCCTGTTTGAATAAACATGAATGAGGTTAAAATCGTCTTAAAAATAATAAACCCACATCATTTTGCGTGGAAGTGTGCACGACAGCTTGGAGCACCTTTTCTTGGCATCAATAAGTACCATCATGGATAAAGAAATCCTAAAGATAATAAGCTCGGCAGGGAACCCAAAAAGGGGACTACGCAAAAATAAGAGCAAAAGACCCGCTAGGAATCCCACGAAAAGGGTGACCTAGGCAAAAGTTAGGGCCGTTAAAAAAAAAAAAAAAGAAAAACAAAATAAATCCATGATGGTACCATCAATTGAATTCAACAAGGGGCTCAAGAAAAGCTATCCAAATTGTCAAAGCACAATCATTAATAACAAAGATGTGCTTAACCTCATAAGTGTTTAATCGAACAAACCTAAACACTTAAGCCTACCATTGGCCAGCCATTCTTACAAAAACAAATTTTTCAAAATAAAAATAAATCCCCTCTAAAACACAAACTTTTGAAAATATATATCCTTTCCTTCTTTTCTCTCTTGTCCCAACGATTTTTGAATAATCTAGTGGAAACATGGAGATATAGTGGTCAATAGGAGGGTTGACATATCTTTTAAAGGAAGGGAAGGATCATTTGGTTGATGACACCAAAATAACACGCATCATTCCTCGGTTACAGAAATCGGCAAAGCACAGTCTGTCTGGAGGAATGGCAAGATCCAAACAAAGAACGCATCGATTAATTCTTTTGAAAAACAGAATCAAATAGAATTAGGTGCATCATACTGCATACATGCATACAGATGATAGGTGTACTGGAAGATCACTTATTCTCTGTTTATTGAAAAAACAAAAAATATAAACTTCAGAAAAACAATACGTCCGTATCATGTTCAGTACGCCCGTACCAAAATTAGGGTTATGAACAAATTTTCAATTCAATACGGGCATACTGAAATGAATAACGGCCGTATTGGCAATAACAGAAATCCTCCCTCACATCAATGACAAAATTCCTCCAAGAAGAAGAGGATAGGGGGAGCCATTCATTTTTTTCCAAAAATAAAATAATTAAACTTGCATTTTGTGCATCGCGCACATTAATTGCACATTCAAAGACCTCATCATGAGGCAATTGCATAAAATAGAAAAATAGAAAAATTGCTTGTGTATGACAGCAGCAAACAAAATGCAAAGATTCAAAAAATCAACAGCGTCATACAGAATAACTGAGCCTGGAGAGGCTTGCCGAAAGAATACTCTCAGAATAACTGAGCCTGGAGAGGCTTGCCGAAAGAATACTCTCAGAATAACTGAGCCTGGAGAGGCTTGCCGAAAAAATACTCTCAGAATAACTGAGCCTGGAGAGGCTTGCCGAAACAATACTCTCTCAGAATAACTGAGCCTGGAGAGGCTTGCCGAAATAATACTCTCTCAAAATAATTGAGCCTGGAGAGGCTCGCCGAAATAATACTCTCTCATAATAACTGAGACATTTCTGTACAGAAAAAAACCGAAAAACAACAGAAAAGGCAAAAATACAGAAAAAGCCAAAAAACAACAGAAAAGGCAAAAATACAGAAAAAGCCAAAAAATGACAAAAAAGGCAAACATACAGAAAAAGTCAAAAGTCGACAAAAAAGACAAAGATTTCACATCTTTCAGAATAACTGAGCCTGGAGAGGCTCGCCGAAATAATACTCTCAGAATAATTGAGCCTGGAGAGGCTCGCCGAAATAATACTCTCAGAATAATTGAGCCTGGAGAGGCTTGCTGAAATAATACTCTTTCAGAATAATTGAGCCTGGAGAGGCTTGCAGAAATAATACTTCCTCAGAATAACTAAAGCCTGGAGAGGCTTGCAGAAATAATACTCCCCCAACTGTACAAAGTAAATGAGCCTGGAGAGGCTCGCAGAAATAATACTCCCCAGAGAAACCTCAACTCAAGCTCACGGAACGAATCCCCAGCGAGAGCTATCAAAGCAAAATCGACGCAATCCCCAATGGAAGTGCGATCATCCAAACAGTATATACAAGTCAAAGGACTTAACACTTCCTCAGTGGAAGATAGCTCTCCGACTCAAAGCGCTGAGTGAGGCTAAGCCTGCAGAGGCTTCCTAAATAATACTCTGGGATACATAAGATCCCTCATTCCCCAATCGTCTACTCAGAGGCATCCCTGCAAAAGGAGAAAAATCAAAAAATATCAATAAATATTCCCCAAGCGGAATCCGGCACTCAGCCGAACATTGAACCCCAATTCCTCAGTCGCCTACATAAGAGGCATTCCTTCAAAAGGAAAAATCATAAAAAGATCAATAATCATTCCCCAAGTGGAATCCGGCTCTCAGCCTATCATTGAACATCAAGATGATCTGCCTAACAGAAGAGGCCAATCACAAACCAATGACAAAATCCCCTGGCGGATAACAGCCTACACAGAGGCAACAAAATCCAAAAATTAAAAAGAGTTACCCGAATAAGGATAACCGGGATACTCCACCAACGTCCAAAGGACGTCAGCCAATCATAAGGCACTGCTCATCTCAGAAAGAGCATCTTCGTGTCTACACCCCAAGGAAACAGAAATTCCTCAATGGGCGCCAACTACTCAATGGAAAGTTGGGACACAAGAACCTATGAGTAACTGCACATCCCCTAGACGGGTCCCTGCGTTATCCAGCCCTCAGTGGCACAAAAATCAAAAACAATCGTCGAAACAGCATCGTGGACTGTGGAGACAAAATCAACATCCAGAATCCCCAGCGGATAACAGCCTACACAGAGGCAGCAAAAATCAGAAAATCAAAAAGAGATACCCGAATAAGGATGAACCGGGATACTCCACCAACGTCAAAGGACGTCAGCCAAACATAAGGCATCGCTCAACTCAGAGAGAAAGAGCATCTGTGTCTACACCCCAAGGAGTCAGAAATTCCCCATGGGTACCAACAATGCAATGCAAGTTGGGGCACAGGAACCTGTGAATGACTGCACATCCCCTAGACGGATCCCTGCGTTATCCAGCCCTCAGTGGCACAAAATCAGAAAAAATCGTCGAAGCAGCATCGTGGACTGTGGAGACAAAATCATCTCAAAGCCTAAAAGGCAATACTCAGCTACCCAGTTGTCGAGAGCACCGAGGTATGCACAAGTCTGGAGAGACGGTACTCAAACAAAGTCTGGAGAGACGGTACTCAAACAAAGTCTGGAGAGACGGTACTCAAACAAAGTCTGGAGAGACGGTACTCAAACAAGGTCTGGAGAGACGATACTCAAACAAGGTCTGGAGAGACGGTACTCAAACAAGGTCTGGAGAGACGGTACTCAAACAAGGTCTGGAGAGACGGTACTCAAACAAGGTCTGGAGAGACGGTACTCAAACGAGGTCTGGAGAGACGATACTCAAACAAAGTCTGGAGAGACGGTACTCAAACAAAGTCTGGAGAGACGATACTCAAACAAAGTCTGGAGAGACGATACTCAAACAAAGTCTGGAGAGACGATACTCAAACAAAGTCTGGAGAGACGATACTCAAACAAAGTCTGGAGAGACGATACTCAAACAAAGTCTGGAGAGACGGTACTCAGACAAAGTCTGGAGAGACAATACTCAAACAAAGTCTGGAGAGACAGTACTCAAGGTCTGGAGAGACAATACTCAAGGTCTGGAGAGACAATACTCAGCCATCAGCGTCGTCAGAGGCACGTTGGTGTTAAACTCAGCTACCGAGGATGTCAGAAGCGCCAAGGTATGCACCCACCTGGAGAGGCTACTCAACAATTTTCCACCGGAAGACATTACAAGTCAGAAGGTCGGCACATCACCCGGACAATTGGGTCAACTCCTTTACTTGTCAGCCGGTACACCAAAAGGCCATCCGACTAAGTAAAGGGGGGGCAGCTGTAGACCCCTAAAATTGTCCGGGTCGGAAATAAAGCTTGAAGACTCTCGAAGACTGAAGGAAGATCAGCCAGAAGGACTCCTGGAAGGCCCTAGGAGGGTTCTCTGTAGGTCTAGAGGTCTTAGAATAGCTTAAAATAAGGAAGTGGAGGGAATGAAGCCCAATACGGCCGTACTAAACTTAATACGGCCGTATTGAAGCTTCAATATGGCCGCAGTGAACTCAATACGGCGTATTGAAGTTTCTGAAACTTCAATACGGCCGTACTGAAATCAATACGGCCATATTGAAGCTTCAATACAGCCGCAGTGAACTCAATACGGGCGCATTGAAATTTCTGAATTTCAATACGGCCGTATTGAACTTCAATACGACCGTATTGAAGTTCAAAAATTTCAATACGGCCGTATTGATTCTGTAGCCCGTATTGCGCCTATTCCCTATAAATATGACGTCAATTGGACATCATTCCACACTTTTGAACATAGTTTCAACCCTCTCCTTGAGTATTCTGGGGTTTTTGAGCAGTGTTCTGCCCTAGAAATCACTCGGAGAGTTGATCCGACGAAGTTCTTGAGCCCCGAGCCATTTTGCTTGAGGATCGAACCTAGTCGAAGGGAAATCCTCCGGATTTCCGTAGTCAAAATTTTATAGGAGGGAGCGAGCGGGCTTGTAGAGCGAGGGAACGCCAAAAAGCTTCCCAGTTTTACGAAATATATAGAAAGCACGCTTCAAAGGTTTCTTCTTCAAAATCCTTCCTTTTACTGCTTTCTGTGTGTATATTTAACTGTCATCATGTAGATAGTTAATTTATAATTGCTTAGAATAAATAGGGGTAATTTAGTAATTTTACACTGTTATTTTAGAAATAATCTGTCATAGGGTACCCGAAAGGGGCGCTGTGGGGTGCTAACACCTTCCCCACGCGTAACCGACTCCCTTACCCAACTCTGGTTGAAATGGCCAAAGTTGATTTATAAAATCAATTGCCTTATCCCTTTTTCCAATGTTTTGAGTAAAACATTGGTGGCGACTCCACGAACCCTCCTTTTGCGAAAACCACTAATCCATGGAGGGTCCCGCTTGGGATTAATATGGATTGGTGAGACATTTAATAAATAAATTGGATAAGATCGACAAGGTCTCAGTTTGAGAACAAGTCGTTCTAATAATCCAATACATTTTCAAAACTAAAATAAAAGCGAGCTCGACCGTCTTCGCGACCGCCGAGGCCCGTTTGGGCCGGTGGCGACAACGGGGTAAATTTGCCTTTGTTTTGCCTAGTACCCTTGTACTGGCAGGCTTTTTATTTTGCCCTAACTTTTGCCTAGGACGCCCTTTTTGGGTTTTCATCCTAGCGGGCCTATGTTAGCAACGTCTTCAAGCGTAGTACTTCTTTACCACGTCAGCGTTGACTGGGTATAGAAGTTCTTCTCCATCCATGTCTGTGAGGATCAATGCTCCTCCTGAGAAGGTTCGTTTTACCACGTATGGTCCTCCGTGATTTGGGGCACACTTTCCGATTTTGTCCTTTTGAGTTGGTAACAATTTCTTAATTACCAACTTTCCCTCATGGTAGACTCGAGGGTGGACTTTCTTGTCAAAAGCCTTTTTGGTCTTCCTCTGGTAGGCTTGACCATGGCATATGGCGTTCAGCCATTTTTCTTCAATGAGGTTCAACTGGTCATACCGGCTTTGAACCCATTCTTCCTCGGAAAGTTTTGTTTCCATGATTACCCTTAGAGAAGGTATCTTGACTTCGACGGGTAGAACTGCCTCCATTCCATAGACGAGGGAGAATGGAGTAGCTCCTGTAGATGTGCGTACTGAAGTCCTATAACCATGAAGAACGAAGGGTAACATTTCGTGCCAGTCTTTAAATGAGACAACCACTATTTTCTTGATGTTCTTATTGGTTGCCTCGACTGCCCCATTCATCTTTGGCCGATATAGGGAAGAGTTATGATGTTGGATCTTGAATTCTTGGCACAGTTCTTCCACCATTTTATTATTCAGATTAGATCCATTATCAGTGATGATTTATTTCTCCATGCTTCCACTAGATTATCCTAAAATCTTTTGGGACAAGAGAGAAGAGAAAGGAAAGATATTTTTGTTCTGAAGTTTGTGTTTTAGAGGGGATTTATTTTTCAAAAATGGTTTTTGTAAGAATGGATGGCCAAGGTAGGCTTATGTGTTTAGGCTTGTTCGATTAAACACTTATGAAGTTAAGCATATCTTTGTATTAATGATTGTGCTTTGACAACTTGGATAGCTTTTCTTAAGCCCCTTGTTGAATTCAATTGATGGTACCATCATGGATTTATTTTGTTTTTCTTTTTTGACGGCCCTAACTTTTGCCTAAAACACCCATTTGTGGAGTTTTAGCGGGTCTTTTGCTCTTATTTTGTAACCCTAACTTTTGCCTAGGTCACCCTTTTGTGGGATTCCTAGCAGGTCTTTTGCTCTTATTTTGTAACCCTAACTTTTGCCTAGGTCACCCTTTTGTGGGATTCCTAGCGGGTCTTTTTATCTTTAGGATTTCTTTATCCATGATGGCACTTATTGAGGCCAAGAAAAGGTGCTCCAAGTTGACACACACACTTCCACATAAAAATGATGTGGGTTTATTATTATTAAGATGATTTTAACCTCATTCATGTTTATTCAAACAGGGTTAAAAAATGTGGTTTAGAATTTTATTATAAGCAAGAAAAGAAGCAATGAGAAAGAATGATTTTATTATAATCATAGTGGAAGCATGTGTCCTTATTTCATCACTGATATGGGTCCCAATGTTGACCTCTTTTATCTCTCGGCCATGCCCCAAATTTATAGTCTCCAATTTCTCTTGACGAGCTTCTTGATCTAGCAATCTTTGCAGATCCGGAGAAGTGGTTTCCTCATCACTGTCCAACTCAACCCTTTCACCTTCGGATCCCGGTCAGAGCGAACAATTACAGACATAATTATTTTATTGGTTCTGTTTAGGTTTAGAATTATTAATGTTAATGAGGAAAGAGAGAAAAGAACAAAAAAGAGAATAATGTGAAAAATGCCTCTTTATTGATATGTATTAAAACTGTACAAAAACCCTTATTTACATGAAAAGGTTCTCATGATCTCGGGTACTGATCATGAGTCCCTAAAAGAGAAATATGAAGGGGCCCTATCGTGGCTTGTTCTTCTCTCTACTCCTGCTTTGGCAGAGGATTCTTGCTCACGTCGGGCGCTGTCGAATCGAAGGTGACCCACCCGGCATCAATAAGGTCTTGGACCTTGTATTTGAGAGCTAGGCATTTCTCTGTTGAATGCCCTGGTGCCCCCGAATGGTATAAACATTTGTCTTGTGGCTTGTACCAATCGGGGTAAGGTGGGTCGATCTTCCTTGGTGGAACATGAGCTAGAAGTTTGGCTTCTACTAGCTTCGGCAGGAGATCGCTATCAGTGGTCGGAAGTTTATCAAACTTCTTCACAGGGGTGAATTGTGATCTTCCCGACTTCGAAGTGGAAGTAGCCGAGGGTATGGTTATAGCATTGACTTCTCCCTCTTTCTTCTTCCCGAAGCCCTTCTTAGCTTCATATGATTGGGAAGGCTTAGCCAGCTTCCCACTTTTAAGTCCTTGTTCCACTCTCTCCCCAATGGTGATGATGTCCGAGAAGAGTGTCGTTGTGTTCCCTATCATTTTATCGTAATAGGGACCAGTCAACGAGTTGATGAATAAGGACACCGTCTCCTTATCCGACAGCGGGGGCTCTATCTGTGCCGCCAACTCCCTCCATCGTTGGGCGTACGCCTTGAAAGATTCATCATTTTTCTTACTCAAGGCTTGAAGATTTGACCTATCGGGTGTTAGGTCGATGTTGTATTTGTAGCGCTTGAGAAAGGCGTCGGCCAACTGCCTCCATGTACATACTTGATTTCCATCTAGCTGCATATACCAGTTGAGCGCGGTATCAGCCAAGCTCTCTTGGAAGCAGTGGATCAAGAGCTTTTCGTTTGTGGCATATGCAGCCATCTTTCGGCAGTACATGGTGAGATGACTCTTGGGGCAAGTCGATCCCACGTATCTCGGGAAATCTGGCACTTTAAATTTGGGAGGGAATTGAATATCCCTCACTAAGCACATGTCGGCGGCATCTTTGATGTCAAAATCATGCCCCTCCATAGCCCTTAGCCGATCCTCTAGGGCGTGGAATTGTTCTTTTGAAACTTCGGGCTCTTTAATCATGATTCCAGCCCCAATAGGTATGGCATGTGGAGGATCTTCTTCATGCTCTTCCTCCTCTCCCTCATGATGGGACCCATGATCACTGTGATGAGATCCATGGATGTTGTGATGACGCATGAGTTCCATCATTTGCGCCATTTGGTCTTTAAGTTGTGAAAGCTCGGTTGTGAGCTTTTTATTTTGCTCCTCCAATGCTTCCATTTTCTTGATCTTCTTTGCGCGTGTGAGGACAGAGAGATGACCAGCCACTTTCTAAAATGAATGTTTATTCTAATTAGCTTATTTATGATATGAATACACTCTCGACATGAGCTTGATAACCCTCCATTTTTAAGGCGCTGCCTTTTTAAAACAGAATGTTATCACCCTCCTTGACTTATGATCTCTCCTCAACGGAGAATCTCGATAATTATGGGTCTCTTTTACTCATGTCAAGAGGTATTGGTGAACCTAAAATGCATGGTCTATGAGGATGCATGATGTCTTATTGGTAATGATATACATGCTCCTCACTTTTATTATATTTTCACACATGGTTTTTCCTCTCATGTCATGGTATTTTCATGCATGGGTATTATTCTTAGACCTTATCACGAGGTTTTTTATTAATGCACAAACAATTGCACATAAGCATTTACACAAACAATTCACTCATCCACGAACAGTCACGAGCGAATCACGAGGTAGGGGTATCCTGCAGAAATGGTGCATATTCAAGGTGGTTCTAACTGTTCTCACCAGTCCAAGGCCCCCAAGGTGCCCCCATTATAAGGACCCAATTCCTTTCATCGTAGGTCGATGGAAAGCTCCAACGCACCGTCGGACTCAAGTTCATGGTTATCACCTTGAGTGATGTTTTCCGACAACGGTCTACGGGCACCTATAGACCCATTCGACAACCGGCCGTACTAACATCCACTCCCTATGGTTAATCACTCATGCCCCCGGGTATAGAGGGAACTGTTGTGTGCAAAGGTTTGTGTGCAGTTTGTATTTCAAACAATTGCGGAATTTAAACATACAACAGTTATTTAAAGCCATATAATAAATCATGTTATCATACAAGCAAGGGGTAATAAAGTAATTTTAACTATTATTTGTTAAAAATAATCTGTCACTAAATGGGACTGACTCTCGAGGCTTCCCCAGCGGAGTCGCCATCTGTCGCCACCGGCCCGAAACGGGCCTCGGCGGTCGCGAAGACGGTCGAGCTCGCTTTTATTTTAGTTTTGAAAATGTATTGGATTATTAGAACGACTTGTTCTCAAACTGAGACCTTGTCGATCTTATCCAATTTATTTATTAAATGTCTCACCAATCCATGTTAATCCCAAGCGGGACCCTCCATGGATTAGTGGTTTTCGTAGTAAAAGGGTTCGTGGAGTCGCCACCAATGTTTTACTCAAAACATTGGAAAAAGGGATAAGGCAATTGATTTTATAAATCAACTTTGGCCATTACAACCAGAGTTGGGTAAGGGAGTCGGTTACGTGTGGGGAAGGTGTTAGCACCCCACAACGCCCCTTTCGGGTTCCCTATGACAGATTATTTCTAAAAATAATAGTACAAAATTATTAAATTACCCCTATTTATTCTAAGCAATTATAAATTAACTATCTACATGATGACAGTTTAAATATGCACACAAAAAGCAGTAAAAGGAAGGATTTAAGAAGAAACCTTTGAAGCGTGCTTTTATATATTTCGTAAAACTGGGAAGCTTTTTGGCGTTCCCTCGCTCTACAAGCTCGCTCGCTCCTTCCTAAAAACTTTTGACTACGGAAATCCGGAGGATTTCCCTTCGACTAGGTTTGATCCTCAAGCAAAATGGCTCGAGGCTCAAGAACTTCGTCGGATCAACTCTCCGAGTGATTTCTAGGGCAGAACACTGCTCAAAAACCCCAGAATACTCAAGGAGAGGGTTGAAACTATGTTCAAAAGTGTGAAATGACGTCCAATTGACGTCATATTTATAGGGAACAGGCCCGATACGGGCTACAGAATCAATACGGCCGTATTGAAATTTTTGAACTTCAATACGGCCGTATTGAGTTCAATACGGCCGTATTGAAGCTCAGAAATTTCAATATGGCCGTATTGAGTTCACTGCGGCTGTATTGAAGCTTCAATACGGCCGTATTGATTTCAGTACGGCCGTATTGAAGTTCAGAAACTTCAATACGCCGTATTGAGTTCACTGCGGCCATATTGAAGCTTCAATACGGCCGTATTAAGTTTAGTACGGCCGTATTGGGCTTCATTCCCTCCACTTCCTTATTTTAAGCTATTCTAAGATCTCTAGACCTACAGAGAACCCTCCTAGGGCCTTCCAGGAGTCCTTCTGGCTGATCTTCCTTCAGTCTTCGAGAGTCTTCAAGCTTTATTTCCGACCCGGACAATTTTAGGGGTCTACAGCGTTGACCTTTTATCTAATAAATGCATCCCTTCCAGAAGTCGGGGTTTGTTGCACGTATTAGCTCTAGAATTACTACGGTTATCCGAGTAGTAGATACCATCAAACAAACTATAACTGATTTAATGAGCCATTCGCAGTTTCACAGTCTGAATTAGTTCATACTTACACATGCATGGCTTAATCTCTGAGACAAGCATATGACTACTGGCAGGATCAACCAGGTAGCATCCGTCAATGACTCTGCACATGGTGCAAGTGTTTACCACAGTAAGGTGGACAAACCGTGCACCAAGACAATCATCATTCAAAGCAACCGATATTTTTGTGAACATGGGACATGAAACCAATGTTCATAACATAAACCGAATCCAAGAGAACAATTTGCACACACATTCCATCTCTCGCCATTACTATACATGACTAACATGGATCACATGCACTACTTTCAAATCCCCCAACAACCCCGAGAAGGGCTGTGGATGGAGCAAGTCTCGAAGGCTACAAGAATACCATTTAACAGGAAGGCAACACAAGAACCGAGCTTGACCACAAAGCCATGAAAAGGAAAGCATGTCAACTGTTCGATGCATAAGCATGGAGCCAGCCAACAAAAACATTCCAATCACCACTCATACACCCCCACGTGCGCCAAACTCAACACCACCGAACGAACCACACCCTGCATTGCCAAAGCCATGCAAGCAAATGGAAACATCAAGTGACGTCTGTTTGACATCGCTAGGCATGAGAATTCTAGGGACAAAATCATCTCAAGGACAAGAATATTTCAGGGACAAATTGTCCGAGACAACAAAATCTCAAGGACAAAGTCTTTCGGGCAACAAAATCTCATGAACAATAGGCAACCCGTATCACAACTCATCCAACATCAACTATAGGAAGAGGATAATTAGCTTTGGACCAATCAAAATACCGAATTCCAACAAAATGTAACGACCATCAACACCATCCAAAAGTTGAATGGGCAAGACCAAGCATGCAACCATCTCAAACCGAGAGGCCAAAATTCAACCGAAATGATCACTTAGGCAATCAACCATTATATTTACCGAGAGGAACAAAATCCAAGAAAGAAAGAAGGCTAGGTTTGGTGCAATTTTGTACAAAGGCAATGAACAAAGGGAAAATGGGATGGAAAAGTGATAGAGTAGGCCATATTTGGTGCAAATTCAGGCAAGGATGGTGAACAAAGGGAAAACCCCCCAAAAGTTAGCTCGCAAGAGCATAGACCGTCCCTCGGGTGGGTTGGGTAGTAAAGAAAGTAGGAAAGTATGGTGCAATTTTGGGCAACGATGATGAACAAAGGGCAAATTGGCTGGGAAAGTGAAAAGGAAGGCCATATTTGAGCAGACTCGATCAGGGATGGTAAACAAAAAGAAAACCCACCAAAAATTAGCTCGTAAGAGCATAAACCGTCCCTGGGGCGGGCTGGGAAAGATAAAAAGTAGACTAGGTTTGGTGTAATTTTGGGCAAGGATGATGAACAAAGGGAAAATGGGCTGGACAAGGGAAAGGGTAGGCCATATTTGGGGAAAATTCGGTCAAGGATGGTGAACAAAGGGAAAACCAACAAAAAATTAGCTCGTAAGAGCATAAACCGTCCCTCGAGTGGGTTGGGAAAGATACAAACTAGGCTAGGTTTGGTGCAATTTTGGGCAAGGATGATGAACAAAGCTAAAATGGGCTGGACAAGTGAAAGGGTAGGCCATATTTGGTGCAAATTCGGTCAGGAGTGGTAAACAAAGGGATAAAAAGTAGGCTAGGTTTGGTGCAATTTTGGGCAAGGATGATGAAGAAAGGGAAAATGGGCTGGAGAAGGGGAAGGGTAGGCCATATTTGGTGCAAATTCGAGCAAGGATGGTGAACAAAGGGAAAACCCACCAAAAATTAGCTCGTAAGAGCATAAACCGTCCCTTAGGTGGGTCGAGCAGGAAAGAAAGTAGGCTAGGTTTTGTGCAATTTTGGACAAGGATGATGAGCAAAGGGAAAATAGGCTAGACAAGTGATAGGGTAAGGCTTAATTGGTGCAAACTCGGTCAAGGTTGATAAACAAAAGGAAAACCCACCAAAAATTAGCTCAAAAGAGCATAAACCGTCCCTCGAGTGGGTTGGGAGAGATAGAAAATATGCTAGGTTTGGTGCAATTTTGGGCAAGGATTATGAATAGAGGGAAAATGGGCTGGACAAGTGAAAGGGTAGGCCATATTTGGTGTAAATTCGATCAGTGATGGTAAACAAAGGGAAAACCCACAAAAAATTAGCTCGTAAGAGCATAAACCGTCCCTCGGGTGGGTTAGGCAAGGTAGAAACTGGACGAGTTATAGGGTGGAAAAAGAAGAGAAAACCCACCAAAAATTAGCTCAAAAGAGCATAAACCGTCCCTCGGGTGGGTCAAGATGGCTTAAATCTGGCTAAACGAAGGCTGGAAAGGCCAAAATATGGGTTAGAATGATGATAGAACGAATCTGGAGTTTTTCGAAAATTTTCAAAAAAATCGGCCGAAGTCGGTCGAATTTTCGGTTTGATTCATGAAAAATTTTGATTCGAAATTTGCCACGGGAGAACACAACGCAGGCTTAGAAATGCCCACGGAGTGTGAGGGGAAGGCCCCGCGGCTCGCCCAGACCAGCCAAGGTGCGCTGGGTTTCTGATGAGACACACCCTCCCCCTATAATAGGCTAATATGCAAAAGTGAATTTTGTACAAGTAGATACCTTTTTTCTGAGCAGACATAAGTTCCTTTTTGGGAGCTACAGATCGAATTTTGATCTGATTTTTTGCAGGATTGTTTAGAAAAATAATATCTTCGTGCTCACCAAATTAGAGAATTTTTTGCCAAGGGAATATTTTTTAATAATTTTTTTAAGAAACGAAAATACGTAAATCCAGAAAAATAGAAAAACGTATCTAGGCATCGAATTTTGATCTGATTTTTTGCATGCACCCACATACTAATATAACTGACCTGTCCACCAAAAATCTCAGCCATCCTCCAAGGGATTGAATTTTAATGATTTTTTTACCAAAACATGGTAAAATCGGAAAATTCGTAAAAATGGAGGATGAAGGTCTTTCACCCCCAAAACTTCCCAGCATACTTAGGCATGTTAGAAGAGATGTTTGATCCAAGAAGTGCTCAAAAAAAAATTGAATGGTTCATAGTTGGTGCATAGTGGTCGGTCACGGTGGGTCGTGGTGCAAATCTGGTGGGTCGTGACTCAATTTCTGACCAGCCTTGGCTCAATTTCTGGTGGGTCGTGACTCAATTTCTGACCGAGCCAGCCAAATTTTCTGACTGAGGGTGACTCAATTTCTGACCGAGAGTGACTAAAATCATGACCGAGGCTGGCTCAATTTCTGACCGAGAGTGGCTCAATTTCTGACCGAGAGTGACTCAATTTCTGACCGAGAGTGACTCAAAAAATGACCGAGAGTGACTCAAATCATGACCGAGGCTGGCTCAATTTCTGACCGAGAGTGGCTCAATTTCTGACCGAGAGTGACTCAAAAAATGACCGAGGCTGACTCAAATCATGACCGAGGCTGGCTCAATTTCTGACCGAGAGTGACTCAATTTCTGACCGAGAGTGACTCAAAAAATGACCGAGGCTGGCTCAATTTCTGACCGAGAGTGACTCAAAAAATGACCGAGGCTGGCTCAATTTCTGACCGAGAGTGACTCAAATCATGACCGAGGCTGACTCAAATCATGACCGAGGCTGGCTCAATTTCTGACCGAGAGTGACTCAATTTCTGACCGAGAGTGACTCAAATCATGACCGAGGCTGGCTCAATTTCTGACCGAGAGTGACTCAATTTCTGACCGAGAGTGACTCAATTTCTGACCGAGAGTGACTCAATTTCTGACCGAGAGTGACTCAATTTCTGACCGAGAGTGGCTCAATTTCTGACCGAGAGTGACTCAAATCATGACCGAGGCTGGCTCAATTTCTGACCGAGAGTGACTCAATTTCTGACCGAGAGTCACTCAAAAAATGACCGAGGCTGGCTCAATTTCTGACCGAGAGTGACTCAATTTCTGACCGAGAGTGACTCAAAAA
>NC_138527.1:14123291-14128291 GCF_000230855.2 Cajanus cajan
GGCTTTCTTTCCCTTGCTTCTATCTAAAGCAGTTCTCTCATTTTGTTGTTGTATTTGAGTTTTAACCTTCTCATGCAATTTCTTAACAAATTCAGCCCTCGATACCCCTTCTTTATGAAAATAATGAGAAGAATCTGGTAGGGGTATTAGGTCTAAAGGAGTAAGAGGGTTAAAACCATATACAACCTCAAAAGGTGAAATTTTGGTAGTCTTATGGACTACCCTATTGTAAGCAAATTCAATGTGGGGCAAGTACTCATCCCAAGATTTATGGTTACCCTTAAGGACTGCCCTTAACATTGTAGATAGGGATCTATTAACTACTTCCGTTTGCCCATCAGTTTGTGGGTGACAAGTAGTAGAGAAAAGTAATTTAGTTCCTAGCCTACTCCAAAGAGTTTTCCAGAAATGACTAAGGAACTTAGTATCCCTATCTGAGACAATAGTTTTGGGTAGACCATGAAGTCTAACCACTTCCTAGAAGAAGAGTCTTGCTATGTTGCTTGCATCATCTATTTTGTGGCAGGGTATAAAGTGGGCCATTTTACTAAATCTGTCCACTACCACAAAAATAGAATCCATGCCTCTCTGGGTCTTGGGCAAGCCCAAAATAAAATCCATACTGATATCAACCCATGGAGAGTTAGCAACAGGCAAGGGTGTATATATGCCATGAGGCATTACTTTAGACTTTGCTTGTAAACAAGCTATACATCTAGAGCAAAACCTCTCAACATCCCTTCTCATATGGGGCCAAAAGAATTTTTCTTTTAGAAAACTTAGAGTCTTTTCAACTCCAAAGTGCCCCATGAGACCACCCTCATGACTTTCTTGAACAAGGAGTTTTCTTATAGATCCTTGGGGTATACAAATTCTTCCCTCTTTATATAAGTACCCCTCAAAAATATAGAAACCTCCTTGAGGCTTTGCTAAGCATTGGGTATAATTTTCTTTGAATTCGAGATCATTAGTATACAATTCCTTAATGTGATTAAATCCCAAGATTTGAGATCCAAGGGAGATTAACAAAGTGTGTCTCCTAGAAAGGGCATCAGCCACAACATTATTTTTCCCTTTCTTGTATTTAATCACATATGGAAATTGTTCTAAGAACTCTACCCACTTAGCATGCCTTTTGTTTAGCTTGCCTTGGCCCCTCAAATATTTAAGTGACTCATGGTCACTATGAATGACAAATTCTTTGGGAATAAGGTAGTGTTCCCAAGTTTGAAGGGCCCTAACCAAAGCATAAAGCTCCTTGTCATAGGTAGGGTAGTTAAGAGAGGCACCCTTGAGTTTTTCACTGAAATATGCAATAGGGTGCCCACCCTGTAACAAAACCGCACCTATGCCAACTCCAGAAGCATCACATTCTAACTCAAAAGTTTTTGAAAAATCTGGTAGAGCTAGAAGTGGTGCATGAGTAAGCTTATGCTTTAAAGTTATGAAGGCATTTTCTTGTTTCTCTCCCCATATAAATTCCACATTTTTCTTGACTAAATCATTTAATGGGGAGGCAAGTGTGGAGAAATTAGGAACAAACCTCCTATAGAAGCTTGCCAAACCATGGAAGCTCCTAATATCTCCAACACTTTTAGGAGTGGGCCATTCTTGGATGGCCTTGATTTTCTCGGGGTCCACATGAACCCCTTTTTTGCTAATTATAAATCCTAGAAAAACTACACTATCTACACAAAAGGTACATTTTTCTAAATTTCCAAAAAGTTGATTTTTTCTAAGAATATCAAAAACTTGCCTTGAGTGTCCTATGTGATCACTTAGGCTCCTACTATATATGAGGATGTCATCAAAATAAACTACAACAAATCTACCTATACAATCCCTAAGGACATGATTCATGAGACGCATGAATGTACTAGGAGCATTGGTGAGCCCAAAGGGCATCACTAACCACTCATATAATCCAAACTTGGTCTTGAAAGCGGTTTTCCATTCATCTCCTTCTTTGATTCTAATTTGATTGTATCCGCTTTTAAGATCAACTTTAGAAAATATGATGGCTCCATGAAGCTCATCTAACATGTCATCAAGCCTAGGGATGGGGTGTCTATATTTCACAGTGATGTTGTTGATGGCTCTACTATCACAACACATTCTCCACTTGCCATCTTTTTTTGGAACCAACAACACTGGAACAGCACAAGGACTTAAGCTCTTTCGAACCCAGCCCTTCTCCAACAAATCTTGGACCTGAGACTCAATTTCTTTAGTTTCTTGGGGGTTGGTCCTGTAGGCAGGCCTATTAGGTAGGCTAGCTCCAGGCACCAAATCAATTTGATGTTCTATTCCTCTAGAAGGAGGAAGGCCCATTGGACCCTCAGGAGGAAATAAATCATCAAATTCCTTTAAAAGTGTTTTTATCCCCTTAGGTAAAGTCTCATGTCCACTAGATGTGGCAGTGCAAGAAAGAGTTCCTTTACAGAGAAGGAAATAAGAGGGTTGTTGAATCAAGAGGGTTTGTTTGGAAATTTTATTCTCTTGACTAACGACCTCTAGGGAGGGAACTCCTTTCTCCCTAGATTCCTCTCTATCCTTAAGTTTCACAGATTTTTTTTTTCTCTCTTTTCTTCTTTTTTTATAAATCTCTTTTCACTATCTCTTTTGAGTTTCATTTGTGCTTGATCCTCAGCCACCTGTTGAGGAGAAAGAGGATGAAGCACAAATTTTCTTTCCTTATGTGTAAAGGTAATCTCGTTAGTAAGGCCATTGTGCATGGTTTTCTTATCAAATTGCCATGGCCTTCCTAATAAGATGTGACAAGCTTCCATTGGTACTACATCACATAGCACCTCATCTTCATAGTTCCCAATGGAAATTTTGACCTTTACTTGTTGGTCAACTGCTAAATCACCATCCTCATTAATCCAATGGAGTTGATAAGGTTTAGGATGGGAATTAGTAGTTAAACCCAACTTCTCAACCAGCCTAGTGCTACAACAATTACACCATGAGCCACTATCAACAATGAGAGAACATGCACTGTTTGAAACTTTGCATCTAGTATGAAATATGTTCTCTCTTTGTGATAGAGTATCACTAGGTTGGTTGTTGAGGAGTCTCCTAATCATTAAGAGCTCCCCTTCATAAGGAAAAGTAGACTCTACACCTTTCTCTTGATCACTTGCTTCTTCCTCACTATTACTAGAGGAAGTAGTAGCCTCATCTTGGCTACTATAAATGTCATGCCCCCTCATGATCATTACCTTCTTTGTGGGGCATTGGGAGGCAATGTGGCCTCTCCCTAAACATTTAAAGCACTTAATATCACTAGTCCTAGAACTAGTGTGTGTAGTGTCCTTTCCCTTTCCCTTATCTTTTTCTGTGGCTAGATTTTTGGAGGGTTCAAAAGATTTCTTCTTTTCAAAAGTTTTTCCCTCCTTCTTGGAATCTTTCTTTAGAAATGAAGAGTTGGAGCTATTTTTGTAAGATTTTCTCATTCTTTGTTGTTCTACCCTTACACAAAGTTGGACCAAGTCATTTAGGTCCCTGTAGGGTAGTAGCTCCACTTGGTCTCTTATTTCTAAATTAAGACCACTCAAAAATCTAGCTACAGTAGTAGCTTCCTCTTCCCTAATACAAGCCCTCATCATTAATAGCTCCATTTGTTGCCTGTACTGTTCTACAGACATGTCTCTTTGTTGGAGCCTTTGGAGCTTATTCATAAGCTCCCTCCCATAGTAGGTAGGAATGTGCCTCCTCCTCATTGCACTTTTAAGATCATTCCAATATTGAATTGGAGGATCATTGTGGAGGCGTCTCTCTCTCTCTAGGGCTGTCCACCAATACATGGCATGCCCTTGGAAGCTAAGGGCAGCCAAAGGTACTTTCCTCTCTTCACTTACCCTATGGCAAGCAAAGAGTTGCTCAACCTTCATTTCCCAATCTAAATAAGACTCCACATCATCTTTGCCAAAGAATTGTGGGAGGTCAACCTTGACTTCCCTTGGCCTAGTAATTCTCCTAGGAGTATGTTGGTAGTGATCCCCTTGATTCATGCTTTCATTAGGGGATGTGTATTGGGAATGTGAGCTCCTACTCTTTTTCCTATGTTTCTTCATATCTTCTTTCAATTTTTCCTCCTCTTGTCTTAAAATTCTCAACTCTTCCTCAAGATAAGCAAGTTGTCCTTCTCTTTCAATTCTTTCCTTCTCTCTTTGAATGGACTCTTGCTTTTTCCATAGTTTAAGTGATTTGAGCTCTTTAGTAATGTAAGAAAGACTTTTTGGAGAGCCATCACTGTCACTATGGGAGGAATCTTGAGACATTTTAATTCAAGAGATATTTTTCACACAAAAATAGTTTTTATGAAAATAAGGTTTTGGAGTGCTTTAGACTTGGCACTTAGAGGTCTAAGAGTACAAATTGAACTTTGGAGGGAGGTGAGCTACTAAAGAGCCACTTAATAACCAAGCCTCTTCAAGTAAAAATCTCTAAACCCCCTTGTACTTTTGTCTTGCACAAAACAATTTTCACAAAGAACTTTTCTAAAGAAAATAACAAGCAAGTGCCTATGTGTACAATTTATAAAATGCTTGAAAACATAAAGAGCATGAAAACATAAATTGCTTGAAAACTTAAATGACTGAAAACATAAATTGCTTAAAACATAAATTGCTTGAAAACTTAAACTAGACGTTGAAAGCAATTAAACCTAAGTGAGAGCTTGAAAGGCACCAAAGACCTTCAAGGACCACTCTCACAAGTACTACACGTGATTACTATAAAAGTTCTTAAGGAGAGATGGAGATACACCAAAGGCACTCCAAGACACTCCTTAATAAAGGCCTTGTACAAAAAATTTAGAAAATAAAAATTACAAGGTAAATGAAATTCAAATTTGCTTCAAATGAAATGTAAATTTACACTCCAAATAAAATGTAAATTCACTCTCAAATGAATTTAGTGGCTGCACCTAATTTCAAGGAAAACAAATTAGCCACTAATTTAGAACAAATTTAGAGACGGATTTTGTAATGAAA
>NC_138527.1:14135791-14168291 GCF_000230855.2 Cajanus cajan
CAAAATTAATAGTACGGCTTCCAGGGAGTGGTTCTAACTGGTCCAGCCAAGCGTGATAGCCAAGGTGTTTGGCTATAGTGGTAATGAGGCCGCCGTTCACAATCGCACCGTGGCTGGTATTGGAAATACTCTGGAACTGTCGTGCCAAATGACTGCCAGAATCAATAGGCTCCTCTCTGTTTTCCATCATAGCCCATAAAAGTAAAAGGTCGCTCAAACGAACCTTTCCTTCAGAATCACCTCGGGCCAAAACAGTAGAGGCAATAAAGCGGTGCATAATACGGATGGCGGGATGGCGGAAAGCAGAGGAATTACATTTTCCAGCGACCCAATTACTTGTACCTGTCAAACTATACCAAAAAGAACCAGGGTTGAAAGAACTTGGGGTTCTCGTGCTCCCTCCAGTGGGAAATCCAAAAATATTATTGAACTGAGCCAGGGTTAATTCGTGTTCTTGGTTAAACATACGGAAAGAAATCAAACCTTCAGAACAATTTGGCCCAGATAATATTTCCGTGTGGAGAGAGCTCAAGAACTCAAGAACTAGTCGAGGATAAACAACATCATTATGCATGGTAGCAAAGGTTGTCCACCCAATGTTAGTTAACATGAAATTGATATCAGCACGTAAACCCAACTTACGAATAAATGGGAAGTCGAGATACCTGGTAGGATGGATAGTGCGGACGCGTAATACCTCGTTCCGCTCACGCTGTTCATCGTTCCGATAGAACCTCGGAGGAAGGTGCGGAATTTCACTTGCTTCTTCCTCGTAACTGTGGGTATCGGAAGCGGTGGAGGACGAACCAACGGTACGGGTGCGCTTGGGAGCCATGGATGAACGGAAGGAGTGAATGTGGGAGGAAGAGGGAAGAAGAGGAAGAAGAAGTGAGAAGCTAGGGTTTGGGAGAGAAGAAAAGAGAGAATGGGCAGAGTTCGTAAGTTTGAGAGAAGTGAGAATGTAAAAGGAGGGGGAAAAATATATAAGGGAAAGGGGAATTTCAAAAATCACGGGTTGTATCTGTTGAGCGTCAGCAGGGAATCACGGGCGTGATTGGAAATCACGGCCGTGATTCTCTTTGTGAGTTTTCAAAAATTCAAACAGAGGAGATCACGCCCGTGATTTATAATCACGGTCGTGATTCTCTCTGGGGTTTTCCAAAAATTTTCCAGAGAAGATCACGCCCGTGATTTATAATCACGGTCGTGATTCTCTCTGGGGTTTTCCAAAAAATTTTCCAGAGAAGATCACGCCCGTGATTTATAATCACGGTCGTGATTCTCTCTGGAACTCTGAAATTTTATTTTATTATATATATATATATATTTTTTTTTTTTATTTTTTTTTTATTTTTTTTTTTAAGAAACTTGAGTAGGTTCCTGAAGAACCATAGAGTATAATTTTTCTAAGTGTTCCCCATGGAAATATAACTTCAATCTCTGTGCATTGACCTTGAATATGTCGCCTTTATCGTTTCTGATTTCTACAGCTCCATAGGGATATACTTTTTGAACTGTAAAAGGCCCTGACCATCTTGACTTCAATTTTCCAGGAAACAATCTGAGTCTGGAATTAAATAATAGCACCGAGTCCCCTTGCTTGAATTCTCTTCTATGTATATGCTTGTCATGCCACCTCTTTGTTCTTTCTTTGTAAATCTTAGCATTTTCATATGAGTCTAATCTGATTTCATCAAGCTCATTGAGTTCCAATTTCCTTTTTTCTCCAGCATCCTTTAGGTCATAGTTGAAGTATTTTATTGCCCACAAAGCCTTGTGTTCTAGCTCTACAGGAAGATGGCAAGATTTGCCATAAATCAGCCTAAATGGAGACATGCCAATAGGTGTTTTGTAAGCAGTCCTGTAGGCCCAAAGAGCTTCATCTAATCTTAAAGACCAGTCCTTTCTTGTTGTAGATACAGTCTTCTCAAGGATCTTTTTGATTTCTCTGTTGGATATTTCTACCTGTCCACTTGTTTGAGGGTGATAAGGTGTACCAACCTTGTGAGTGACTCCATACTTTTTTAAGAGAGATTCAAACTTTCTTTCAATAAAATGTGAGCCTCCATCACTGATCACAGCTCTTGGGACCCCAAATCTTGGAAATATAATTCTTTTGAAGAGTTTAATGACAGTATTTGAATCACTCGTTTGAGCGGGAATCGCTTCTACCCACTTGGAGACATAATCAACTGCAACTAATATGAACTTGTAACCTTTAGAACTTGGGAATGGTCCCATGTAATCTACTCCCCATACATCAAAAATTTCTACTTCTAAAATCCCATTTAATGGCATTTCATGTTTCCTGGATATATTCCCTGATCTTTGGCATTGGTCACAAGAATTTACCATCTTCCAGGTATCCTTAAGTAAGTTTGGCCAGTAAAAACCAGATTGTAGAATTTTAGCTGCAGTTTTTGACGTACTAGCATGCCCTCCATATGCGGAAGAATGACATGAGTGAATGATGTGAGGAGCTGCTTCTTCTGAGATACACCTTCTGTAGATACCATCTCTACACCTCTTATATAGGTAAGGTTCATCCCAAATAAAGCTGTTAAGGTCACTAAAGAATTTATTCTTTTGTTGATAATTAAAGTCTTCAGGAAGGACTCCACATGCTAAGTAATTCGCATAATCTGCATACCAGGGACTGTTTTTCACAACAACTGCTAAAAGCTTTTCGTCTGGGAAGCTGTCATTAATAGGGAGTTCCTCCTTTGTTGCTTGGTCTTGTGGAAGTCGAGAGAGATGATCAGCTACTACATTTTCTACTCCCTTTCTGTCCACAATCTCTAAATCAAATTCTTGTAAAAGGAGAATCCATCTGAGGAGCCTAGGTTTAGCATCCTTTTTATTAAAAAGATACTTTAGGGCAGAGTGATCTGTGTAAACAATAACCTTAGACCCCACAAGATAAGATCTGAACTTTTCAAAAGCATAGACGACTGCTAACAATTCTTTTTCTGTTGTTGCATAATTGGCTTGGGCTTCATCAAGAGTCTTGCTGGCATAGTATATAGCATGAACCTTCTTGTCCTTTCTTTGTCCCAATACAGCTCCTATAGCATAGTCACTTGCATCACACATGATTTCAAAAGGAAGGCTCCAGTCAGGAGTTTGCAGAATAGGAGCTGTAGTGAGAGCTTCTTTCAACCTGTAGAATGCATTCTTACAAGAAACATCAAAGTTAAAAGGTACCTCTTTCACAAGTAGATTAGATAATGGTTTAGAGATTTTTGAAAAATCTTTAATAAACCTTCGGTAGAAACCGGCATGCCCTAAGAAACTTCTAACACCTTTAACATCAATTGGAAGAGGCAATTTATCAATTACTTCTATTTTTGCTCTATCTACCTCAATTCCTCTCCCAGATATTAGGTGTCCTAAGACAATTCCTTCTTGTACCATAAAATGACATTTTTCCCAATTTAAGACTAAATTCACTTCAGAGCAACGCTGCAATACTTTAGTTAGATTTAATAGACAGTCATTAAAGGAAATACCATAAACTGAAAAGTCATCCATGAAAACTTCCATCTCTTTTTCTAATAAATCACTAAAGATTGCAGTCATACATCTTTGAAAGGTAGCAGGTGCATTACATAGGCCAAAAGGCATTCTCCTATAAGCAAAAGTACCATAGGGACATGTAAAAGTAGTTTTCTCTTGGTCTAATGGATGAATAGGGATTTGATGAAAACCGGAGTATCCGTCCAAATAACAAAAGTATGAATGCATTGCTAACCTTTCAAGCATTTGATCAATAAAAGGTAAGGGAAAGTGATCCTTTCTAGTGGCATTATTTAATTTTCTATAATCAACACACATACGCCACCCAGTCACAGTTCTTGTGGGAATTAATTCATTATTATCATTTTTAACTACTGTCATCCCACCTTTCTTAGGAACCACATGAACTGGACTTACCCAAGGACTATCAGATATAGCATAAATTACCTTAGCATCCAGTAATTTCAAAATTTCTTTCTTTACCTCTTCTTTCATCTTGGGATTTAGTCTTCTTTGAGCTTCAACAGAAGGTTTGGATCCTTCCTCCAAGAAGATGCGATGCATACAAAATGAAGAACTAATTCCCTTTATATCAGCCATAGTATATCCAATAACTTTTCTAAATTTTCTCAACTCATTGAGAAGTTTTTCAGTTTCTTTTTCATTTAAAGCTGAATTTACTATGACTGGATAAGTGGAATTAGCCCCTAAAAACTCATACCTTAAAGATGAAGGAAGTGGTTTAAGTTCTAACTTTGGAGAGTTTTCTTCTTGCCAATCTGTTGAAGACTCAAGAAGACTTTCTACTAGAGGATCTTTTTCTTTACACGGGGGACTTGAATCGATCAAGCAAGCATAATTAGGTTGAATCCCCTCAAGATCTATGTGCTTTCCTCCAACTAGAAAATTCTCCAAGGGATCCCTCAAAATAGATCTCATGACTTCTTCCTCCATGTCTTTAGGCAATATATCAATCCTGCAGCAAATATTTTCAAGAGAAGGTTGTCTAACAGATTTAGCAATATTAAATTCCATTGTTTCATCATTAATGGATAAGGACAATTTTCCATGTTTGACATCTACTATCACGCCTGCTGTAGCCAAAAATGGTCTACCTAGTATGATTGGTATTTGTTTGTCCTCTTCCATTTCTAAAACAACAAAATCTCCCGGAATTAAAAATTTACCTATCTTAATTGGAACATCTTCTAAAATTCCTATGGGATATTTTATAGATCTATCTGCTAACTGGATTGACATTGCTGTAGGCTTTAATTCTCCCATATCTAATTTCTTGCAAATTGATAAAGGCATTAAACTGATACTTGCCCCAAGGTCACATAAGGCTTTTTCAAACCTTAGATTTCCAATGAGACAAGGTATAGAGAAACTACCAGGATCCTTAAGTTTTTTGGGCAAATTATGATGGATCAATGTAACAGTCTCTCTATCATCCAATTTCCTTCGGTTAGCTAAAAGATCCTTAAGAAATTTAGCATATGTAGGCATCTGTTGTAGAGCTTCTACAAATGGAATGTTTACATACACTTGTTTGATCATATTTAAAAATTTTTCAAATTGTCTATCAAGTTTAGTCCTTGCTAACCTTTGAGGAAAAGGAATTGGAGGGTGATAAACAGTTTGAGGCTTTGATGAAGATACTTTTTCTTTTTCTAATCTCTCTTTTTCAGGTTTTTCAACCATAGGAGAAGCGTCTTCATCAATCTCAATATTATCATTTTGATTAGACACAGGTCTGTCTAATTTCTTCCCACTCCTTAAAGTAACAGCATTAACATTTTCAGCTGGGTTTGCAACTGTTTTACCTGGGAACTTACCTGGAGAATTGTTTGAACTAGGCATCAACTGTGCAATTTGATTTTCCAGCATCTTGTTGTGGAGAGTAATATTCTCAACCTTGACAGCAAGGTTTTGAATAGAATTTGCCATTGAATCATTGGTCTGTTTTTGATTAGTGACAAAATTCTCCATAAGGTTTTCTAATCTTGAAACACTTTGTTGTGTAGACCCCTAAAATTGTCCGGGTCGGAAATAAAACTCGAAGACCCTCAAAGATCGAAGGAAAGTCAGCCAGAAGGACTCCTAGAAGACCATAGGATGGCTATCTGTAGGTTTAGAGGTCTTAGAGTAGCTTAAAATAAGGAAGTGGAGTGAATGAAGCCCAATACGGCCGTACTAAACTTAATACGGCCGTATTGAAGCTTCAATATGGCCGCAGTGAACTCAATACGGCGTATTGAAGTTTCTGAAACTTCAATACGGCCGTACTGAAATCAATACGGCCGTATTGAAGCTTCAATACAGCCGCAGTGAACTCAATACGGGCGCACTGAAATTTCTGAAATTCAATACGGCCGTATTGAACTCAATACGGCCGTATTGAAGTTCAAAAATTTCAATATGGCCGTATTGATTCTGTAGCCCGTATTGGACCTGTTCCCTATAAATATGACGTCAATTGGACGTCATTCCACACTTTTGAACAGAATTTCAACCCACTCCTTGAGTATTCTGGGGTTTTTGAGCAGTGTTCTGCCCTAGAAATCACTCGGAGAGTTGGTCCGACGAAGTTCTTGAGCCCCGAGCCATTTTGCTTGAGGATCGAACCTAGTCGAAGGGAAATCCTCCGGATTTCCGTAGTCAAAATTTTATAGGAGGGAGCGAGCGGGCTTGTAGAGCGAGGGAACGCCAAAAAGCTTCCCAGTTTTACGAAATATATAAAAGCACGCTTCAAAGGTTTCTTCTTCAAAATCCTTCCTTTTACTGCTTTCTGATTGTTGCATAGCATATCTAATTTATTCGCCATGTAGATATCTTGTTCATAATCGTTTAGAATAAATAGGGGTAATTTAGTAATTTCGCACTATTATTTTTAGAAATAATCTGTCATAGGGAACCCGAAAGGGGCGCTGTGGGGTGCTAACACCTTCCCCACGCGTAACCGACTCCCTTACCCAACTCTGGTTGTAATGGCCGAAGTTGATTTATAAAATCAATTGCCTTATCCCTTTTTCCAATGTTTTGAGTAAAACATTGGTGGCGACTCCACGAACCCTTTTACTACGAAAACCACTAATCCATAGAGGGTCCCGCTTGGGATTAACATGGATTGGTGAGACATTTAATAAATAAATTACTCGTTCGACGAGGTCTCAGTTTGAGAATAAGCCATTCTAGCAATCCACATTTTTAAACAAAAAAGCGAGCTCGACCGTCTTCGCGACCGCCGAGGCCCGTTTGGGCCGGTGGCGACAGATGGCGACTCCGCTGGGGAATTTCGAGAGTCAGTCCCATTTAGTGACAGATTATTTTTAACAAGTAATAGTTAAAATTACTTCATTACCCCTTGCTTGTATGATAACATGATTTATTATATGGCTTTAAATAACTGTTGTATGTTTAAATTCCGCAATTGTTTGAAATACAAACTGTACAGAAACCTTTGCACACAACAGTTCCCTCTATACCCGGGGGCATGAGTGATTAACCATAGGGAGTGGATGTTAGTACGGCCGGTTGTCGAATGGGTCTATAGGTGCCCGTAGACCGTTGTCGGAAAACATCACTCAAGGTGATAACCATGAACTTGAGTCCGACGGTGCGTTGGAGCTTTCCATCGACCTACGATGAGAGGAATTGGGTCCCTATAATGGGGGCACCTTGGGGGCCTCAGACCGGTGAGAACAGTTAGATCCACCTTGAATATACACTTTTCTGCAGGATACCCCTACCTCGTGATTCGCTCGTGACTGTTCGTGGATGAGTGAATTGTTTGTGCATTGATTATGTGAAATTGTTTGAGCATACATTGCACCTTTTAAACATACAACATTCCTTTTTAAAATAAGAATAAATAGGAATAAGAATCTTCCATTGCATGGTGTTAACATCTACCTTCATCACATTCATATAGGTAGTTTCCCTTTTCACCCAAAAAAAATACAAAAAACAAAATACCCAAAAAAAAGGAAAAAAGGGTTATTTATCCAAACCAAGCAATATCATGCATCATCTTAGGGACATCCTAAAAACATGATAATGCTTAGTTGAATAAACACAATGCATGCATATTCATCGTCATCATCTCATATCATGCATTCTTATCAAAGATCATGGAGGGATCTAGGTTTACATTTCATACATCCCTCCTAGTAAATCATTAATAAACATTAATAAAAAGAAAGAATTAATCGATGCGTATGTTCAAAGAATGGATCGCACGCCGTTCGTTATCAAGTGTAAGCCAACAACCGCGCCAAGCGAACACACGTCAACTCCGTTGTTGGTAATTAAGACGAATAAAGGGGAAGGTCCGACACCGTTAAGGATCACTACTCCAAGGCCTTTTCCCTACGAATCGAATAAGGCTGTGCCGTGGATATACGACATCCATTTTTCTGCCGACAGCGATATCTCTAACATCGCTGGACTTGGGGGCATGACTAGGAGTGGAAGGATCTACACTCCCGAAGATCTTCATGATAAAGCTCCCAAGAATAAAGGAAAAGAAGAAAAGAAAACCGAGGAAAAAGAATCCGAGGAGGAGACAGACGAGCTGTTAAAGTATATCCGACAGAGCGAGTACTCCATCATGGATCAACTTCATAAGACGCCAGCAAAGATTACGCTGTTGTCGTTGATCCTAAGCTCCGAACCGCATCGACAAGCTCTGTTGAAAGTCTTGAACGAGGCATATGTGTCGCACACTATCTCCCAAGACAAGTTTGAGGGGATTGTTAGTCACATCAAGGCTAATGATCACCTCACTTTCACCGATGAGGAAATCCCCGCTGGGGGACCAAATCACAACAAGCCCTTGCACATCTCTGTAAAGTGCAAGGAGTATCACATCGCTAAAGTCTTGGTAGATAATGGATCTTCCTTGAACGTAATGCCAAAAAGAGCGCTCGAGCAAGTAGCAATCAAAGGAATCCAAATGCGCCCGAGCAACATGATCGTTCGAGCCTTCGATGGATCTAAAAGAGAAGTGGTGGGAGAGATCAATCTTCCAATCCAAATTGGACCCACTATCTTCAACGTCGAATTTCAAGTGATGGACATCACTCCCGCATACAGCTGTCTCCTCGGCCGACCTTGGATTCATGATGCGAAAGCTGTTCCTTCTACGCTCCACCAGAAAGTCAAGTTCATAATGGGTGACAAGCTGGTGACCGTGCAAGCTGAAGATGACATACTCATCAGCAAGCCATCCACCATACCTTATGTGGATGCAGCAGAGGAAGCTTTGGAAACCGCCTTCCAAGCATTGGAAATTGCCAATGTTGAAACGTTTCCCCGAGAAATGAAGAAGGTAGCTCATATGCTCACAAAGAACGGATACTTGCCAGGACAAGGATTAGGCAAGGACTCCCAAGGAATCCCGGAGCTACCCATTATCAAGGACAATCCGGGAAAACAAGGGTTAGGATACAACCCTGTTAAAGATCAAAGAACGAAGAGGAATCAAGATCCTTCTCGACGTTCTTTAAGCCAGATCTTTAGGAAGGCCGGTTCACAAGCGTCAAGGCCGGTCGTCGTCGTCAAAATGTTTTTCTCCTTCCGATAGGGATGTATAGACTCAGTGACTATTAGAGATCACTCCTCGGGGACAGCCCGACCCCCGAGCCTCGATAGGGCACATGTTTCCGCTACGATTATAATAAAATCATTCTTCATTAATTCTTTATTGCTTCTTTTCTTGCTTGCAATAAAATTCTAGACCACATTATTTTAACCCTGTTTGAATAAGCATAAATGAGGTTAAAATCATCTTGATAACAATAAACCCGCATCATTTTTATGTGAAAATGTGCATGACAGCTTGGAGCACCTTTTCTTGGCATCAATAAGTGCCATCATGGATAAAAGAAATCCTAAAGATAATAAGCTCGGCAGGAAACCCAAAAAGGGGACTGCGCAAAAATAAGAGCAAGAGACCCGCTAGGAATCCCACAAAAGGGTGACCTAGGCAAAAGTTAGGGTTACAAAATGAAGACAAAAACCCGCTAGGAATCCCACGAAAAGGGTGACCTAGGCAAAAGTTAGGGTTGAAAAAAATGAACAAAGACAAAAGCCCGCTAAGACATCACAAATGGGTGTTTTAGGCAAAAGTTAGGGCCGTCAAAAAAGAAAAACAAAATAAATCCATGATGGTACCATCAATTGAATCCAACAAGGGGCTCAAGAAAAGCTATCCAAGTTGTCAAAGCACAATCATTAATAACAAAGATGTGCTTAACTTCATAAGTGTTTAATCGAACAAACCTAAACACAATAAGCCTACCTTGGCCAGCCATTCTTACAAAATCCATTTTTCAAAAATAAAACAATCCCCTCTAAAAAACAAACTTTTGAAAATATATCTTTTCCTTCTTTTCTCTCTTGTCCCAACGATTTTTGAATAATCTAGTGGAAACATGGAGATATAGTGGTCAATAGGAGGGTTGACACATCTTCTAAAGGAAAGGAAAATCATTTGGTTGATGACACCAAATCTCAATATAACATGCATCATTCCTCGGTTACAGAAATCGGCAGCACACAGCCCGTCTAGAGGAATGGCAAAAATCCAAACAGAGAAACGCATCGGTTAATTCTTTTGAAAAGTAAATCAAATAGAATTAGGTGCATCATACTGCATACATGCATACAGATGATAGGTGTAATGGAAGATCACTTATTCTCTGTGTATTGAAAAAAAAAACAAAAAAAAAAACAAAAAAAACAAAAAACAAAAAAAACAAAAAAAACAAAAAAATATAAACTTCAGAAAAAACAATGCGCCCGTATCATGTTCAGTACACCCGTACTAAAAACAGGGTTATGAACAAATTTTCAACTCAGTACGGGCGTACTGAAATAGATATGGCCGTATTGGCCATAAAGAAATTTTCAAAGACCTCGTCATGAGGCAATTGCATAAAATAGAAAAAATTGCTTGTGTATGACAGCAGCAAACAAAATGCAAAGATTCAGAAAATCAACAGCGTCATACAGAATAACTGAGCCTGGAGAGGCTTGCCGAAAGAATACTCTCAGAATAACTGAGCCTGGAGAGGCTTGCCGAAAGAATACTCTCAGAATAACTGAGCCTGGAGAGGCTTGCCGAGAGAATACTCTCAGAATAACTGAGCCTGGAGAGGCTTGCCGAAAGAATACTCTCAGAATAACTAAGCCTGGAGAGGCTTGCCGAAATAATACTCTCTCAAAATAACTGAGCCTGGAGAGGCTCGCCGAAAGAATACTCTCAGAATAACTGAGCCTGGAGAGGCTTGCCGAAAGAATACTCTCAGAATAACTGGGCCTGGAAAGGCTTGCCGAAATAATACTCTCTCAAAATAACTGAGCCTGGAGAGGCTCGCCGAAATAATACTCTCCCAAAATAATTGAGCCTGGAGAGGCTCGCCGAAATAATACTCTCTCATAATAACTGAGACATTTCTGTACAGAAAAAGCCAAAAAACAACAGAAAAGGCAAAAATACAGAAAAAGCCAAAAAATGACAAAAAAGGCAAAAATACAGAAAAAGCCAAAAAATGACAAAAAAGGCAAACATACAGAAAAAGTCAAAAGTCGACAAAAAAAGACAAAGATTTCACATCTCTCAGAATAACTGAGCCTGGAGAGGCTTACTGAAATAATACTCTCTCAGAAATAACTGAGCCTGGAGAGGCTTGCCGAAACAATACTCATTCAGAATAACTGAGCCTGGAGAGGCTCGCCAAAATAATACTCCACATCAAAGAATAATTGAGCCTGGAGAGGCTCGCAGAAATAATACTCCCCAGAGAAACCTCAACTCAAGCTCACGGAACAAATCCCCAGCGAGAGCTATCAAAGCAAGATCGACGACATTCCCAATGGAAGCACGATCACCCAAGCAGTATATCTAGTCAAAGGACTTAAAACTTCCTCAGTGGAAGATAGCTCTCTGACTCAAGCGCTGAGTGAGGCTAAGCCTGCAGAGGCTTCCTAAATAATACTCTGCGATACATAAGATCCCACATTCCCCAGTCGCCTACTCAGAGGCATCCCTGCAAAAGGAGAAAAATCAAAAAAAACATCAATAACCATTCCCCAAGCGGAATTTGGCACTCAGCCGAACACTGAACTTCAAATCCCCAGTCGCCTACTCAAGAGGCACCCCTTCAAAAGGAGAAAAATCAAAAAAACATCAATAACCATTCCCCAAGCGGAATTTGGCACTCAGCCGAACACTGAACTTCAAATCCCCAGTCGCCTACTCAAGAGGCACCCCTTCAAAAAGAGAAAAAATCAAAAAGATCAATAACCATTCCCCAAGAGGAATTCGGCATTCAGCCAATCATCAAACATCAAGATAATTCGCCTATTCAGAGGCACTCTTTCAAAAAAGAGAAAAAATCGAAAAGATCAATAATCATTCCCCAAGCGGAATCCGGCTCTCAGCCTATCATTGAACATCAAGATGATCTGCCTAACAGAAGAGGCCAATCACAACCAATGACAAAATCCCCTGGCGGATAACAGCCTACACAGAGGCAACAAAATCCAAAAATTAAAAAGAGTTACCCGAATAAGGATAACCGGGATACTCCACCAACGTCCAAAGGACGTCAGCCAATCATAAGGCACTGCTCATCTCAGAAAGAGCATCTTCGTGTCTACACCCCAAGGAAACAAAAATTCCTCAATGGGCGCCAACTACTCAATGGAAAGTTGGGACACAAGAACCTATGAGTAACTGCACATCCCCTAGACGGATCCCTGCGTTATCCAGCCCTCAGTGGCACAAAAATCAAAAACAATCGTCGAAGCAGCATCGTGGACTGTGGAGACAAAATCAACATCCAGAATCCCCAGCGGATAACAGCCTACACAGAGGCAGCAAAAATCAGAAAATCAAAAAGAGATACCCGAATAAGGACAACCGGGATACTCCACCTACGTCAAAAGGACGTCAGCCAAACATAAGGCATCGCTCAACTCAGAGAGAAAGAGCATCTGTGTCTACACCCCAAGGAGTCAGAAATTCCCCATGGGTACCAACAATGCAATGCAAGTTGGGGCACAGGAACCTGTGAATGACTGCACATCCCCTAGACGGATCCCTGCGTTATCCAGCCCTCAGTGGCACAAAATCAGAAAAAACCGTCGAAGCAGCATCGTGGACTGTGGAGACAAAATCATCTCAAAGCCTAAAAGGCAATACTTAGCTACCCAGATGTCCAGAGCACCGAGGTATGCACAAAGCCTGGAGAGGCAATACTCAGCTACCCAGATGTCCAGAGCACCGAGGTATGCAATGAGCCTGGAGAGGCGGTACTCAATCATCAGGGTGATGTTAACACACTGGTGTCTAGCTTCCGGCTCGGGCGTCGAGTGAGGCTAGGTCTGGAGAGACGGTACTCAACCATCAGCGTCATCAGAGGTGCGTTGGTGTCCAACTTCCGGCTCGGGCGGCGAGTGAGGTTGGGCCTGGAGAGGCAATACTCAATCATCAGTGATGTTAAAACACTGGTGTCTAGCTTCCGGCTCGGGCGTCGAGTGAGGCTAGGTCTGGAGAGACGGTACTCAACCATCAGCGTCATCAGAGGTGCGTTGGTGTCCAACTTTCGGCTCGGGCGGCGAGTGAGGTTGGGCCTGGAGAGGCAATACTCAATCATCAGTGATGTTAAAACACTGGTGTCTAGCTTCCGGCTCGGGCGTCGAGTGAGGCTAGGTCTGGAGAGACGGTACTCAACCATCAGCGTCATCAGAGGTGCGTTGATGTCCAACTTCCGGCTCGGGCGGCGAGTGAGGTTGGGCCTGGAGAGGCAATACTCAATCATCAGTGATGTTAAAACACTGGTGTCTAGCTTCCGGCTCGGGCGTCGAGTGAGGCTAGGTCTGGAGAGACGGTACTCAATCACCAGCGTCGCCAGAGGCACGTCGGTGTTCAACTTCCGGCTCGGGCGTCGAGTGAAGTTGACCCTGGAGAGGGTAAACTCAGCTACCGAGGATGTCAGAAGCGCCGAGGTATGCACCCACCTGGAGAGGCTACTCAACAATTTTCCACTGGAAGACATTACAAGTCAGAAGGTCGGCACATCACCCGGACAATTGGGTCAACTCCTTTACTTGTCAGCCGGTACACCAAAAGGCCGTCCGACTAAGTAAAGGGGGGGCAGCTGTAGACCCCTAAAATTGTCCGGGTCGGAAATAAAACTCGAAGACCCTCAAAGATCGAAGGAAAGTCAGCCAGAAGGACTCCTAGAAGACCATAGGATGGCTATCTGTAGGTTTAGAGGTCTTAGAGTAGCTTAAAATAAGGAAGTGGAGGGAATGAAGCCCAATACGGCGGTACTAAACTTAATACGGCCGTATTGAAGCTTCAATATGGCCGCAGTGAACTCAATACGGCGTATTGAAGTTTCTGAAACTTCAATACGGCCGTACTGAAATCAATACGGCCGTATTGAAGCTTCAATACAGCCGCAGTGAACTCAATACGGGCGCACTGAAATTTCTGAAATTCAATACGGCCGTATTGAACTCAATACGGCCGTATTGAAGTTCAAAAATTTCAATATGGCCGTATTGATTCTGTAGCCCGTATTGGGCCTGTTCCCTATAAATATGACGTCAATTGGACGTCATTCCACACTTTTGAACAGAATTTGAACCCACTCCTTGAGTATTCTGGGGTTTTTGAGCAGTGTTCTGCCCTAGAAATCACTCGGAGAGTTGGTCCGACGAAGTTCTTGAGCCCCGAGCCATTTTGCTTGAGGATCGAACCTAGTCGAAGGGAAATCCTCCGGATTTCCGTAGTCAAAATTTTATAGGAGGGAGCGAGCGGGCTTGTAGAGCGAGGGAACGCCAAAAAGCTTCCCAGTTTTACGAAATATATAAAAGCACGCTTCAAAGGTTTCTTCTTCAAAATCCTTCCTTTTACTGCTTTCTGATTGTTGCATAGCATATCTAATTTATTCGCCATGTAGATATCTTGTTCATAATCGTTTAGAATAAATAGGGGTAATTTAGTAATTTCGCACTATTATTTTTAGAAATAATCTGTCATAGGGAACCCGAAAGGGGCGCTGTGGGGTGCTAACACCTTCCCCACGCGTAACCGACTCCCTTACCCAACTCTGGTTGTAATGGCCGAAGTTGATTTATAAAATCAATTGCCTTATCCCTTTTTCCAATGTTTTGAGTAAAACATTGGTGGCGACTCCACGAACCCTTTTACTACGAAAACCACTAATCCATAGAGGGTCCCGCTTGGGATTAACATGGATTGGTGAGACATTTAATAAATAAATTGCTCGTTCGACGAGGTCTCAGTTTGAGAATAAGCCATTCTAGCAATCCACATTTTTAAACAAAAAAGCGAGCTCGACCGTCTTCGCGACCGCCGAGGCCCGTTTGGGCCGGTGGCGACATGTTGAATTGAGGGTGTCTGTACTGGATTTCCTTCCCCATTAATGAAGTGATTGGACGGACGGAAATTAGGTTGCTGATTGCTAGTTCCTTGAACTGGGTTATTCTTCCAAGAAAAGTTAGGATGATTCTTCCAACCAGGGTTGTATGTGTTGGAATATGGATTACTCTTCTCTCTTCGAGGAGTGTCATAGAAATTATGAGAAGCTGCCACCTGTTCAGTAGTATCTTCTTTTTCTCCAGTAAAAATTGAGGTACAATCTACTGCAGTGTGCCCTTGTTCCCTACAAAGGTCACATACTTGATTTGTAGCCACTGAATTAACCTTAGCTTTTTCCATCTTGTCTAATCTTTGATTAAGAGTATCAAATTTTGCTAAGAGTAACTCAATATTGTTCACTTCATATCGCCCCGGAGTTCCTTTCCTTGCTGTGACTTCTCTTTCACTGTATTGGCTGTGATTTGAGGCTACATTTTCCAAAATAATCATGCAGTCATTAATAGGTTTCCCCATGAAAGATCCTCCAGCTGCTGAGTCTAATATCATGGTGCTTTGTTGGTCCAATCCTTCAAAGAAAAATTGGATGGTAAGCCAACGGTTGAAGCCATGTTGTGGGCATGCTTGAAGATATCCTTTGAACCGCTCCCATGCTTCATAAATAGTCTCTCCAGTGCCTTGTTGGAAATTAGTGATTTTCTTCCTCAATTCTTTAGTTTTAGAAGGAGGAAAGAATTTCTCTAGAAAAGCTCTTTCACATAATTCCCAAGTTGCTATCTTTTCTCTAGGCACTGTTCTTAGCCACACCTTTGCCTTATCTCTCAAGGTGAGTGAGAATAAGCGGAGTCGCATTCCATCAGAAACTTCATCATCAAATTGCTGGGTCTCACAGATTTCCAAGAACCCCTCTAAGTGGTCATTAGGATCTTCTGATGGTAGTCCTCCAAAGGTGTTCTGTTTGAGCATATTCACCAGAGAAGCTGGTACAGTAGCTCCAGTTTGCATCTCCCCTCCAGGTATCCCACGAGCTACGGGTGCAGAGTAATCCCGAAGCGGTAAATTATCTCGTTGTGCAGCCATGTCAAATTCTCTAGAAAGGTTTCTTTTCCTTCTCAGGAGAGTTCTTTCAATCTCAGGATCAAGTGGTGTTGGTTTCCCAAGACGTAGAGATCTCTTTTGCATTAACCCTAAGGCACTGCAAAAAAAAAAGAAAGTGACCCGTGAAATCTGAATTGGAGAAGTAAATACTAACAAACAAAAAAAAAAAAAAAATTATTTATTTATTTAAATTTTTTTTTTTTATTTAAAAAATTCGAATTAAAATAATTGTAATTTAAATCAAGAGACGTAGTCCCCGGCAACGGCGCCAAAAACTTGATGTGTGGAAAACCGCAAGTGTACGGTTGTCGTCAAGTAATAAATATCGAATCACAGGGACTACGTGTTTGACCTAGAATTACTAGTATTTTAATTTGAATTTTAAAACAGATTGAATTTTTGTTTTGAGATGATAAGATCAGATTTGATGGTAAAAGAGATAGTAATGCAATTAATGAATAAGATAAAACTTTAAGATAAGATAAGGAGATTTCCGGGAATCTAGGGTTCGCACAAAGAGTTCCAACAATATTGAATTATTATTTTCATTAATTAATTCTATTCCATCTTGAAGGTAGTCTTAACCTAATTTAATCCTTGCACCTTCTCAGGCTACGAGGACGTGTTTAATTAAAATTAATCTCTACTCTCGTAGTAATTACGTTCAATTAAACCCATTAAGATCTTTGTTAATCTATTGCTCCTCGAAAGCTTAAATCAACTCTCGTGATTTAACACTCAAGTTTGTTCCTTTAGGTTCCGATAATTAGGTTCTCCTCTCAGTTCATCCCTAATTATCTATGATTATGAAAATTAAGATTAATTGTTTATCATAATTATAATCAAGTTCTCCTCTCAGTTCATCCTTAATTAATGTTATTATGAAAACAATAATATTAAAGTTCATATATAAAATATAAAAGAACAGATCAAGAATTGGAATAAAATTAAGAAACTGAATAATGCATTAATAAAGAGGTTCTCAGAGGCTAAGCCCTGATCCCAGAAAAAGGGAAACTACTCACAGGAGTTCATAGTAGTTCTCCAAGAAAAGAAGAATAAAAGAAAAGCAAACCTTAGAGTCGATGGCACAGGCGCCCAACCTTCTCCAAGTGTCAAAAACTAAATAAAACTGTCTCCGAAACAAAAGTCCCCGTTCTAGGCTAACCTCATCTAATTTATAACCTAAAAGGGTAAAAAGGTAAAACTACCAAGATAAAAATTACAAAGATAAAATAAAAATAAAACATAAAACTTAAAAAGCTGGGACGCGAAGTGAATCACGGCCGTGACTGAGAATCACGACCGTGATCTTCTCTGGAGCACATCTATGAAGGGTCAGTGGCGTTCACGGGTGTGATTGGGAGTCACGGCCGTGATTTTCTCTGGTGAATCACGGGCGTGATTTAGAATCACGGCCGTGATTTTCCCTGTAGCTCAGCATTTCCTCTTTAATTCTTAAATCTTGATCCTGCTCAGAGAAAACACAACACATACCAAGAAAAGCATAAAATAGGAAAATGATATAAAAATTTATTAAAAACATGAAAGATATGCATGATTATGCTATGAATTCTTGTGAATTAAAGTGCTAAAATACGAGTAAAATACACAACATCAGTGGCTCAATTTCTGACCGAGAGTGACTCAAAAAATGACCGAGGCTGACTCAAATCATGACCGAGGCTAGCTCAATTTCTGACCGAGAGTGACTCAATTTCTGACCGAGAGTGACTCAAAAAATGACCGAGGCTGGCTCAATTTCTGACCGAGAGTGACTCAAAAAAGGACCGAGGCTGGCTCAATTTCTGACCGAGAGTGACTCAAATCATGACCGAGGCTGACTCAAATCATGACCGAGGCTGGCTCAATTTCTGACCGAGAGTGACTCAATTTCTGACCGAGAGTGACTCAAATCATGACCGAGGCTGGCTCAATTTCTGACCGAGAGTGACTCAATTTCTGACCGAGAGTGACTCAATTTCTGACCGAGAGTGACTCAATTTCTGACCGAGAGTGGCTCAATTTCTGACCGAGAGTGACTCAAATCATGACCGAGGCTAGCTCAATTTCTGACCGAGAGTGACTCAATTTCTGACCGAGAGTCACTCAAAAAATGACCGAGGCTGGTTCAATTTCTGACCGAGAGTGACTCAATTTCTGACCGAGAGTGACTCAAAAAATGACCGAGGCTGGCTCAATTTCTGACCGAGAGTGACTCAAATCATGAACGAGGCTGGCTCAATTTCTGACCGAGAGTGACTCAAAAAATGACCGAGGCTGGCTGATGGAGGACCATCCAAGGAAGAGGAATACATGAAGGCCATTGGACCTTTGACAAGGTCCATGGTAAGGAAGCTAGAAGAGACATCTAAGGAGGAGGTGCTTCTTAGACCCTTGCTCACCATGAGCATTGTGTACTTTTCTCCTTAGTAGTATCTTGAGTAGTCCCATTGTATATATTGTATATAGTAGACTTTGTATAGGATTGTTTTGCCTTTGTATTTTGGAGGCACCTTTTTCTTTTTAGAAGTAGGCATAGGAGTGGCATTAGTAGACTAAAGTGTGCTCCTAGCATTTTAGCCAAATGTGGTCTTAGGATAAAGGTTTTACATATTGGACTCATTTAACTCCTAATTTTTCATAGATTTGCTTTAGCTAGGTTCCATTCACATTGAATGAACCTAACTAAACCAAATGAACCATTTTCAAACCGGGTGGAGTTAAATGAAACCAATCAAAACCGTCCACACCTTTGTGTTCACACCTTGTGTTCACATTGGTGCACACTTGGCCAAATGCTTGGACCTCTTTTCTCTCCTACACAAGGGCGGTTTAGGAAGGCTCAACCATGGTTCTTAGTGAACCATGGTCTAGCCTTTTCTTGCTCCCTAAGTTGGACGGACCCAACCATGGTTCCTAGTGAACCATGATCTAGTCTAGCTTAACCCCTAGGTGGCCACGCCTATATAGCCTCAAATTTTCACTTGTATGACACTTTTGGCATTAATGAGAATTGAGTATTCAGATTAGAGATCAGATTTCTCTCCTCCCAAAGGTCCTAAACCTCTTTGTGCAAAACCAATCTCTTATCACTTTTTCCAAAGACAAGTGTGGCGGGTTGAAGAATGCTTATCCCTTCACCAAGAGTGGCGCATTCTTGAGAGGCTTCTCCACCATCTTAAGGTGGCCGTGAGGTTCCTCCCTCCATTGGAGCCTTACACAAGCATTGGAAGGATTCTAGGAGCCAAAGATCTAGGGAGAGACTTGAAGGAAGCTACATCAATCCGGCCCCCTCCAAAGTTCTTCCATCATTTGGTATCATGAGCTAGGACTCCAAGTAATCCGATTCCCTTGCTTTCTTTCTTTTCTTTTGCATGTCTTGAATCATCTTGGTAGAGTCTTGTTGCTGTTCTCCTTGTCTTCTTTTTCCTTTTTGAGTCTTGGTATGTTCTTGGAGTGATTCTTGAGTCACATTTATAAATCTATAGAATTCACTCACATTGTCTTGCTTTTCTTGGTTCATTTTTGATAATTCTTGTGAATCAATCTTGGTATGTGCTGTAGGTACTCTTTGTTTGTCTTTCTATATGAATTAGGATTGTTTTTATCTTCTTTTGAATTCCTATGGTATTCGGTCTTAAAAGAAAGTTCAAGAAAGAAACAAGAATGCATGCTTTTTCTTTTTGTAATCTACTAGTTTTGTCTTAGTTGTCATGTGTAGTTCTTTTTTTGTCATTGCATCCGTGTTGTCCCATTTTTCTTTTTCAATCGTGTTCAATGAAAGCCTGTTCTTGAATGTGTCATTGCTGGTTGCATGATTAAATCATTCTTAGAGTGCTCACCAATTAATTCCTATGCATGTTATTAGACCTAACATGTTCTAGAGTCATTTTTGTGAAATTCTTTGCTATTAGTTTCATAGCAATATATGACCAGCAATTCTGTGGTGTGTCTTGTGCTTGCTTTGATTAAAGAAAAATTGAGAAAGAAGTGCATAGAAAACGCCTATTAAGTGTGCTAAAAGAAGTGACAAAATTGAATAAAAACTAGTCACAAAAGTGCTGAAAATTTTGGTCTAAAAGTGCACTTGTATTTTCTTCTCTTCTTTCTCTCCTTTTCTCCACTTGTTTTGGAAACCTTTTTGATGTAATTGGCCTCTGTCCAGTGCTTAATATTCTGTGTTTAAAGGAAAGAAAAGAAAGAAAAAGATTTCAAAAAGCAAAGAAAAAGAAAAAGAAAGCAAAAGAAAAGAAACTAGAAAAATTCAAGCTGAAAATTTGACAATTTTGTAGCACTTGGCCTAGTGAATTTGTGTGAATTTTTCATGCGGTTTCCTTCTCTTTACAGTGGCTGAAAAGAACTTTTAAATCATCATAGCATTGCACAAAATTTTATTTTGGTTTTTGTAATCAAATCTAGTGCCATTCTTAGGCAATTCTTTTGAGTACTAGCCTTGAAATTAGCCTTATTTGTTGCTTTGTGTCTTCTTTGGCTCTCTTTGTTTGTCACATAAATTCCCATGAGAGTTTTGCCTATCCTAAATTGTGCTTTTCAGTTTTACTTCTTTGGCTTCTTTCCTCTCTTGTGTTGCTTGCTAAACTTGGTGAAACTATAAGCCTTGTTCAATCTATTACACTTGGAAGGAAGGTATAATTGAGGCATATTGGTTGACCTCAAAGGAGCTTAGCCTTGAAGGAGGATTGAGGTACAAACTGCTGAGTGAAACACCTTTTTGGAGGCTAACTTGTTTGCTCATTTTGCAGCCAAGACTTTCTTGAATTTTCAGGTACATTCTGGTGCAAAGTGGTGGCGGTTTTGAGTGGAGTTTGGTGGCGGCTTTGGTGCCTTTTGGTGGCGGCCTTAGTGGCAATTTTGTGGCTGTTTGTAAGACCTTGAAAAGGATTTGATTCCAGCCAATTTGGGGCACATCCCTGGACTAGAGGCTGTCCCAAACTGTCCAGCTATTTTGGTGGAAGAGTGGCCAAGAAGAACTTTTGTTTTGTATTGCTTATTTGAGTTGTAATTTCATCACTTAGCTTGAATAGTTTTGTGTCAATTTTCTTTGTATTCAACTTGCATTTAGGGGTGGCTGTTTGGACATTAAGTAAGCTCCCCCACCTCCTAAATAGTCCTACTTAATTTCTATTAGCCTCGATTAGTGCTTGTGGAAGGGTCCCCAAAGGCTTTAAGTGCCACCTTGGGCTTCCACTAGGAACCGGCTAGATTTAGTTTTAGCTTTCATAAACCGGATTTCTAGGTTGGTGAAAGTGTCCCAAAAAGCCTTAGGTGCTACTTGGACTTTCACCTTAGGATAAGCGACTAGTATATGCTTTATTTGCTTTCATTTTAATTGTTTAGCTCCTAGGTTCGTTTAGAAGGCTTCTATTGCCTACTAGGGGTTTCGTGCACACACACACACTACTTTACTTGTCTTGTGTGGAACTTTGTTTTGTAAGAAAAGTACAAAGGGGTTTAGTAATTTCCACTTGAAGAGGCTTGGTTTTTAAGTGGCTCCTTGTAGCTCACCTCCCTTGATAGTGCAACTTGTATACTTAGACCTCTAAGTACTTAGTACTACACCAAAAAAAAAAAAAACTACAAGCTTTTGTGAAAACTTTTATCACTCACTTTGCAATTTTCAAAGACTTGTGAAAACCTTTTACCTTGCAAAAATGAGTGATCATTCTCATAATAGTAGTGTGCATGGTCATCACTCCCCTAAGAGCCATAAGAGTACTAAGGAAGAACTTAGGGAACTTAAGGAATACATTAGAAAAAAAGAACTAGAAAATGAAAAAAACAATGAAACAATTAGAGAGTTGTTAAATAAACTTGTTGTGGGTGAGACTAGCAAACCCCACGGCCATGAGGGTCATGGACCTTCTAGGCCCAAAGGCTATCACTCGCACACACATTCACTAACAAGTGAAGGGTTGCATAGTAGTCATCATGATGATGGTTACTACCAAAGACCCCCTAGGCACCATAGGCCTAAGCATGAAACAACTCCTAAAGAACCTAGGTTTGACCTTCCTCCCTTCCATGGCAAGGATAGTGTGGATGACTATTTAGATTGGGAGATGAAGGTTGAACAACTCTTCACTTGCCACAATGTAGGTGAAGACCGAAAGGTTCCCATGGCTACTCTTAGCTTTCAAGGGTATGCCATGTATTGGTGGACTTCCCTAGTTAGAGAAAAACAAATTCATCATGAGCCTCCAATCCAATATTGGAATGAGCTAAGGAGTGCCTTGAGGAGAAGGCACATTCCTCCATACTTTGAGAGGGAGTTAATGGACAAGCTCCAAAGACTCCAACAAAGAAATTTGAGTGTTGAGGAATATAGGCAACAAATGGAGTTGCTTATGATGAGAGCGGGAATTAGGGAGGAAGAAAGAACCACCATAGCTAGGTTTCAAAGTGGCTTAAACCTAGAGATTAGGGATAAAGTTGAGCTATTGCCCTATAGAGACCTAAATGAACTAGTTCAACTTTGTGTGAGGGTAGAACAACAATTAAAAAGAAAACCTAGTTTTAGGAAGGAAACTACCCCCTACCCTAAGAAAGACTTCAAGAAGGAGGGTACCCCCTCCTATTCAAAGGATAAGTCACTAAAAGAGAAACCTAAGGAAAGACCTTCCCATGATACTAGGACTAGCTCCATAAAATGTTTTAAGTGCTTAGGAAGGGGACACATAGCTTCCCAATGCCCTACAAAAAAAACCATGATCATTAGGGGCAATGAGATCCTAAGTGAGGAGAGCACTTCATCTTCTTCATCCTCCTCAAGTGAAGAAGACGAAAGCCATAGTTCTTGATGGAGGACCATCCTTGGTACTTCACTTCATGTGAGACCCATCACATGGTTCATGACTATGGCTAATTTGAGTAGTATAGAATTTATTGCTTTATTCCAATTTTACCCTTGTATTTTGGGGTATTTTAGTCCTAGGATTTATTTCTTTGTATTTCCCATTTTTGCCCTTGTATTTTGGGGTAATTTAGATGCTTAGGATTTTAATTGGGCTAGGGTGCATCCATTAAGGAGGTGACGCACACTTAGTGGTGTTGTTTGGTCATTTTTTTTGGTGTTAGGTAGGCTTAGGCCCAATTGGAGGGCCAAGGATGCATGGACTTATCATGCACCTTGTTGTAGCCAACCTAAACCCTTAAAGATGCCAAACTTGGCCACCAAGTAGCATCTAGGGTTGCATTTGGCATTTCATTTAGGGTGCATTTCTCCCTAGTGAAATTTGGCCACTCACCCTAAATGCAAGCCTTCCTATATATTCCCCTAGTCTAGCTCCTTGTAGACACTTTGGATATTAATGATATTGAGTGTGCATTTTGCCTCATTGTCATTCTCCTTAGTCTCTAGGAACTCCACGGCCTCCTCCCCTTCTCCTCCTCCTTCCACCACCGTGAGTGAGTGAGTTTGGCCTACCTTGGGTGGCCTTCACCAACCTTAGTGAAGTGAGCTAGCCAAAAGGAGCAACACCCCACCAAACACCTCCCATACACCTTGTGCGCCACCTCCATCACCCTAAACACCAACCTTTTCCTTAGCACTAGGTTGCCTTTGGCTAACCTCCTCCCATCTCCACCATAAAAGCAAAACCCTAAATAGGTTTCATCCTACACTTGGATGAAACAACCTTGAGCAAACCCTCTTCACCTTCACCTTTGTGCTTCCGCCACCATCTCCTTCATTTTTCATCATCTTTTGGAGTCTCCCTTGTTGAACCAAGATCAAGGGCGTGCATGGAACTAAGCCACCTTCCATCAAGTGGTATCTAGAGCCATGGTTCTTCAAGGGTAAATGTTTTCCTTCCTTATTTCCCTTTGAGTCTTCTTTGTTCTCTATTTTTTTTTGGTATTCGGTCATTTCTCTTCTTCTCCTCTCTTGACCGAATATTTTTGTGTGGTTCATACTTGTTTTCCTTGAACCTTCCATGTTTTAGGTTCCATTGTTAGGTTGTCATATTTCTATGCTAGGTTGAGTATTACATGTTCATGCATTTTTCTTTTTGAATCTACCTATTGTTTTGTCATTTTTACTTCCTATATTTTGTCTTACATATTTTCCATGTATGTGCCCAAACACCTTGCATGAAAACATGAAAAATACCATGATGCATACATCTTAAGTGGGCGTGTCATATAGAATTCCTATCTAGGTCATTCATGCATGCTAATAGCTTCTAGCATGTTCTATGTTGCCATGATTTTCCATGTGTGAACCTTCTTGCACATGCTAGAAAAACCGCCCATCTTTACCCTTGCATTTTCACTTGTCTAAGTTGCTTTCTTGTTTTCCAAGAACCCTAAAAGAATCTAAGAGGTGCTGGATATTTTGTGCTAAAACAACTTGACCTAAATAGTACAAAACCAATTCCACTCAAAATTTCCTTAAAGAACCTCTAAGGATGCGCCACTTGTCTTGCTCCTATGCTACATATTTTTGACCTAATTTTTGTGCCACCACAAGTGCAAAACCTAAGCAACAAATTGGGTTGAAATTTTAAAAAAAAATTGGACCCAAGGACATTAAAAAGCAAAAGGCCGTGAACCCAAAAAGAACAAGAACAAAAAAAAAAAAAAATATTGGACAAAAAAGGACTTGTTGCTAGACTTGTGGACTTGGACCATTCCCTTTGCATTTGGAGTTGGACATTTGACAATTTGGACATATTTTGGGACTTATACCTTGGCTGGACCAAAAACATTAAAGGACTTAAGCAAGTGAAACTTAAACACAAACCCATTCTAGTGCCATTCTAGGTTTATTCTTTTGAGTGCTATCTTTTATTGATTGAGTCTTAATTTTTGCTTGTCTTTCTTTTGGCCTCTTTTGTTTGTCTCCATAAATTCTCTTTGAGTTTAGCTTTCCTAATTGTGCCTTTTCAGTTTTATCTTTTTGGAACTCTTGCTCTTGGTTGGTTTTCATTGATTGTAGGTGAAGCACCTATCTAGCAAAGTAGCAATCCTTTGGTGGATTGAGTGGAGGAGTGAACCAAAACCCAACCTAGCCTTTGGAAGGGTTTTCACTAAACCAAAGGAGAGTAAACACTTTGGAGAGGTGCTAATACGTTTGCTCATTGTGAAGGAACCACAAGAGGAGGAGTTGAAGACTTAATTTCTTGTTTACCTTGTTTTACTTGCTTTCGGCCTCTTTGTTTTAGGCCATTCATTTCTTCCCTTTGGTTTGTAATTTTGGCCATTTTAAACCTCTTCAACTTGGGTTTTAGAGCGTGTAGAGAAGGTGATTTGAAAACCTTCACTAGGACCTCGACTAGTGTATGTCCTAAATTGCTTTCCATTGCATGCTTTATAGTTTTACTAGTATAATTGTCTAGGATTTTTACTTTTGCTTCCAAAACGTTTAGAAGGCTTAATTCTTTTGCCTACTAGGGGTGCGTGCACACACACACTTGGTAGTGTCAAAATTGTTTTTGTAAGAAAGGTAAAAAGGGCTTAGTGATTTTTACTTGAAAAGGGCTTGGTTATTAAGTGATTCTTTGTAGTCCACCTCCCCTTGAAGGTTCAATTTGTATACTTAGGCCTTTTCTACTTATCTTGCACCTTTAAAACTTTTTGTGAAAACCTTTTTATCACTCAATCTTTGTGAAACCCTTTTTAACTCTTTGTGAAAATTTTGTGAAAACCTTTTGATCAAAGATGAGTGAGCATTCTAGTGTACATGGTCATAATTCTCATAGTACTAGGTCTAGTGTTAGGGATGAGCTTAGGCAATTGAAAGATTACCTAAGAAGAAAAGAGGAAGAAAATATAAAAAGAGAGGAAGAAATTAGAAGAAAAGAAAAAGAGTTTGAAAGAAACAATGAGGAAATAAAAAGATTACTTGAAAGATTAGTTGTGGGAGGAGAGGCTAGTGGTTCAAGACCAAAAGTCACTTCTCCTCAACCCTCAAGAGGAAAGGGGCACATGTATGCAAGTGCTCATGAGGAGGAAGGGCATCATACCCAACCTCCAAGTGATATCTTCTTTAGTAGTCATCACAATGATGATTACTATCAAAGGCCCCCAAGACATTATAGAAATAGGGAGTCCTCCAATAGGGAACCTAACATCAATCTTCCCCCATTTCATGGCAAGGATAATGTTGAAAATTATTTAGATTGGGAAATGAAAGTTGAGCAACTTTTCTCTTGCCATGGAATAAGTGAAGATAGGAAGGTTTCTTTAGCAACCCTTAGCTTCCAAGGGCATGCTATGTATTGGTGGACCTCCTTAGAAAAAGAAAGGAGAATAAATCATGAGCCCCCAATCCAATATTGGAATGAGCTCTGTAGTGCCTTAAGAAGGAGGCATATTCCTCCATACTATGACCGAGAGCTTATGGATAAGCTTCAAAGATTGAAACAAGGGTCCTCTAGTGTGGAAGAATATAGGCAATCTATGGAGTTGCTAATGATGAGGGCTGGGATTAGGGAGGAAGAGAGGACCACAATCTCTAGATTTCAAAGTGGTCTTAATCTTGAGATAAGAGACAAAGTTGAACTTCTACCTTATAGGGATTTGAATGAACTTGTTCAACTTTGCTCAAGAGTGGAGCATCAACTTACAAGAAAACCTTTTCGAAAAGACTCCACTCCCTCTTATTCCAAGAGTTTTAAGAAGGAGGGCCACTCTTCCCTACCTTATCCCAAAGAAGAAAAAGAAAAAGGAAAAGAAAAAGAAAATTCATCTTTTAAAGCACCTTCCAAAGAGTCTAAGTCAAGTGAAATCAAGTGCTTTAAGTGTCTTGGAAGAGGACATATTGCTTCTCAATGTCCTACAAAGAAAACCATGGTTTTAAAAGCCCAAGATCACTATAGTAGCCTTGATGAAGCTACTTCATCTTCCTCTAGTGGAGAAGAAGCCATAGACTCCGAGGAAGAAATTTTACCTTGTGAAGGAGACTTATTGTTGGTTAGAAGGCTCCTTAACAATCAATCTAGTGAAATTGACCAATCACAACGAGAGAACTTGTTTCAAACAAAATGCAAGGTCTTAGAAAGTACTTGTTCTCTCATTGTCGATAGTGGGTCTACTTCTAATTGTTGTAGTACTAGATTGGTTGATAAGCTAGCCTTAACTACAAAACCTCATCCTAAACCTTACAAAATGCAATGGATCAATGAGGAAAGAGGTGTTGTAGTCAACCAACAAACAAGCATACCAATCTCTATTGGCAACTATAAAGAAAATGTTTTGTGTGACATAGTGCCATTAGAGGTTAGTCATGTCTTGCTTGGGAGGCCATGGCAATTTGACAAGCACATAATCCATGATGGCCTCACCAATAAAATAAGTTTCCAACACTTAAGTAAGAAGTTTGTGTGGTGTCCTCTATCACCCTCTCAAGTGAATGAGGACCAACTCAAACTAAAGGCTAAGAAAGATGATGAAGAGAAAAGCAAAAACAAAAACAAAAAGAAAAGAAAAGATAAAAAGAATTTTTCCTTTGAAGAAAAAGGGCTAGGTTCAAGTGAACCTTAACCCTTGTGCCATCCTCTTTTCTTTGGTGCCAAAGAAAGATGGCAATGGAGGATGAGCACCTTTTACAAGCCATCATTGAATAAAAGGCACCCAATCCTAAGATAGATGATTTGGTGAATGAATTGCATGGGTCAATAAAATTTTGGTGATGCCTCTTTGGCTCTCCCCTTTGCCCTAAGCACTTTCATTCAACAAATTATGTACTAAGGATTGCATAGTTAAGTTTTAATTTTTACTCCCCTAATTGTGGTTTCACTTCTTTTGAAGGATCAATGGAATGGAAGAGCTTAAAGATTTGAGGTCAAATCCTTCTCAAGAAGGAGGGTATGATGGAGGACCATCCTTGGTACTTCACTTCATGTGAGACCCATCACATGGTTCATGACTATGGCTAATTTGAGTAGTATAGAATTTATTGCTTTATTCCAATTTTACCCTTGTATTTTGGGGTATTTTAGTCCTAGGATTTATTTCTTTGTATTTCCCATTTTTGCCCTTGTATTTTGGGGTAATTTAGATGCTTAGGATTTTAATTGGGCTAGGGTGCATCCATTAAGGAGGTGACGCACACTTAGTGGTGTTGTTTGGTCATTTTTTTTGGTGTTAGGTAGGCTTAGGCCCAATTGGAGGGCCAAGGATGCATGGACTTATCATGCACCTTGTTGTAGCCAACCTAAACCCTTAAAGATGCCAAACTTGGCCACCAAGTAGCATCTAGGGTTGCATTTGGCATTTCATTTAGGGTGCATTTCTCCCTAGTGAAATTCGGCCACTCACCCTAAATGCAACCCTAAATGCAAGCCTTCCTATATATTCCCCTAGTCTAGCTCCTTGTAGACACTTTGGATATTAATGATATTGAGTGTGCATTTTGCCTCATTGTCATTCTCCTTAGTCTCTAGGAACTCCACGGCCTCCTCCCCTTCTCCTCCTCCTTCCACCACCGTGAGTGAGTGAGTTTGGCCTACCTTGGGTGGCCTTCACCAACCTTAGTGAAGTGAGCTAGCCAAAAGGAGCAACACCCCACCAAACACCTCCCATACACCTTGTGCGCCACCTCCATCACCCTAAACACCAACCTTTTTCCTAGCACTAGGTTGCCTTTGGCTAACCTCCTCCCATCTCCACCATAAACGCAAAACCCTAAATAGGTTTAGTTCCATGCACGCCCTTGATCTTGGTTCAACAAGGGAGACTCCAAAAGATGATGAAAAATGAAGGAGATGGTGGCGGAAGCACAAAGGTGAAGGTGAAGAGGGTTTGCTCAAGGTTGTTTCATCCAAGTGTAGGATGAAACCTATTTAGGGTTTTGCTTTTATGGTGGAGATGGGAGGAGGTTAGCCAAAGGCAACCTAGTGCTAAGGAAAAGGTTGGTGTTTAGGGTGATGGAGGTGGCGCACAAGGTGTATGGGAGGTGTTTGGTGGGGTGTTGCTCCTTTTGGCTAGCTCACTTCACTAAGGTTGGTGAAGGCCACCCAAGGTAGGCCAAACTCACTCACTCACGGTGGTGGAAGGAGGAGGAGAAGGGGAGGAGGCCGTGGAGTTCCTAGAGACTAAGGAGAATGACAATGAGGCAAAATGCACACTCAATATCATTAATATCCAAAGTGTCTACAAGGAGCTAGACTAGGGGAATATATAGGAAGGCTTGCATTTAGGGTGAGTGGCCGAATTTCACTAGGGAGAAATGCACCCTAAATGAAATGCCAAATGCAACCCTAGATGCTACTTGGTGGCCAAGTTTGGCATCTTTAAGGGTTTAGGTTGGCTACAACAAGGTGCATGATAAGTCCATGCATCCTTGGCCCTCCAATTGGGCCTAAGCCTACCTAACACCAAAAAAAATGACCAAACAACACCACTAAGTGTGCGTCACCTCCTTAATGGATGCACCCTAGCCCAATTAAAATCCTAAGCATCTAAATTACCCCAAAATACAAGGGCAAAAATGGGAAATACAAAGAAATAAATCCTAGGACTAAAATACCCCAAAATACAAGGGTAAAATTGGAATAAAGCAATAAATTCTATACTACTCAAATTAGCCATAGTCATGAACCATGTGATGGGTCTCACATGAAGTGAAGTACCAAGGATGGTCCTCCATCAGTTCTAGTGAGGAAGCACCATGTGAGGGTGATCTATTAATTGCCCAGAGATTGTTGACTAACCAACTTAAGGAACAAGACCAATCACAACGAGAGAATCTCTTTCATTCTAGATGCAAGATTTTCAAGAAAACATGTTCTCTCATTGTTGATAGTGGCTCTTGTAACAATTTTGTAAGCCAAAGGTTAGTTGATAAGCTTAACTTGACTACTATAGCCCATCCTAAATCTTACAAACTCCAGTGGCTTAATGAGGATGGACCTATAGAAGTCAAAGATCAAGTAAATGTGCCCTTTTCCATTGGGAAGTACAAAGATGAAATTTTATGTGATATCATTCCCATGGATGCAAGTCATATTTTACTTGGTAGACCGTGGCAACATGATAGACAAGCCATCCATGATGGTGTCACCAATAAGATCCGCCTAGTCCATCTAGGTAAAAAGCATACCTTGATCCCTCTTACACCTTCCCAAGTGTTAGAAGATCAAGTGGCCATGAAAAAGAAAATTGAGGAAGAAAAAAAAGAGAGAGAAAAAAAAAAAAAAAAAACCTCTTAAGTTGTGAAAAAGAGGAAGAGAAGGTTATAGAGTTGGAAGGAAGTGTCCCTTCCAAGGTAGTTGTCCCTAGGAGTCAATTTTCTATAAATCATTCCATTAAACAATGTCTCCTAGTTGATCAACCTCTTTTCCTTCTCTATGCTAAAGAGACACTTGCTGCCACAAATTTTGGATTTGAGTCTCTACCAAAGGGGGTTCAAAACCTTTTAAAGGAATTTGATGACCTATTTCCCAAAGAAGTTCCAAGTGGGCTTCCTCCTTTAAGGGGAATAGAACATCAAATTGATTTGGTTCCCGGGGCAAGCCTACCCAATAGGCCCGCCTATAGGACCAACCCCCAAGAAACAAAAGAAATAGAGACCCAAGTTGAAGATTTGATGAAGAAGGGATGGGTTCAAAAGAGCTTAAGCCCTTGTGCTGTGCCGGTTCTTTTAGTTCCAAAGAAAGATGGGACTTGGAGAATGTGCACGGATTGTCGAGCTATAAATAATATAACCATTAAGTATAGGCATCCAATCCCTAGGTTAGATGACATGTTAGATGAGTTGCATGGAGCACTCATATTTTCTAAAATTGATCTTAAGAGTGGTTATCATCAAATAAGGATCAAGGAAGGAGATGAATGGAAAACCGCTTTTAAAACCAAGTTTGGATTATATGAATGGTTAGTCATGCCTTTTGGTTTGACCAATGCTCCTAGCACCTTTATGAGGTTAATGAACCATATCTTAAGGGATTGTATAGGTAGGTTTGTAGTTGTTTATTTTGATGATATCCTAATCTATAGTAAAAGCCTTAAAGAACACCTAGAACACCTTAGAAATGTCTTGCTTCTTCTTAGGGAAAACCATCTCTATGCTAACTTAGAAAAATGCATATTTTGCCAAGAAAGTGTGAATTTCTTAGGGTTTATAGTTAGCAAGGAGGGGGTTAAGGTGGACCCCGAGAAGGTTAGAGCCATCCAAGAGTGGCCTACCCCTAAGAATGTGGGAGACATTAGGAGTTTCCATGGTTTAGCAAGCTTCTATAGGAGGTTTGTTAAAGACTTCTCCACCATAGCATCTCCTCTTAATGAGTTGGTCAAGAAGGATGTGCCTTTTGTATGGGGGGAGAAGCAAGAGAAGGCTTTTCATAACTTAAAAGACCAACTTACACATGCACCTATTCTAGCTCTTCCAAACTTTTCTCAAACTTTTGAGCTAGAATGTGATGCAAGTGGTTTAGGGATAGGTGCGGTCCTACTTCAAGGTGGCCACCCCATTGCTTATTTTAGTGGAAAACTTAGAGGTCCCACCTTGAATTACCCCACCTATGATAAAGAGCTCTATGCTCTTATAAGAGCCCTCAAAACTTGGGAGCATTATTTAGTGACTAAAGACTTCATCATTCATACCGATCATGAGTCACTAAAGTATTTGAGAGGGCAAGGTAAGTTAAATAAGAGACATGCTAAGTGGGTAGAATATTTAGAGCAATTTCCATATGTGATCAAGTACAAGAAGGGAAAAAGTAATGTGGTGGCCGATGCCCTTTCTAGAAGATACACATTACTTACTACCTTGAGTTCCCAAATTCTTGGATTTGACAACATTAGGGAATTGTATGAAAATGATCTAGATTTTCAGTCCACTTACAAGCAATGTCTTAAAAGGGCCTTTGATGGATTCTACATCAATGATGGGTACTTGTATAAAATGGGAAAGATTTGCATACCCAAAGGATCCATTCGAAAGCTCTTAGTAAAGGAAAGTCATGAAGGAGGTCTCATGGGCCATTTTGGAGTTGATAAAACTCTAAGTTTTGTAAAAGAAAAATTTTATTGGCCACACATGAGAATAGATGTCCAAAGGCATTGCTCAAAATGCATAGCTTGTTTACAAGCTAAATCAAGAGTTATGCCTCATGGACTCTATACACCTCTACCTATAGCTAGCACCCCTTGGGAAGACATTAGCATGGATTTTGTACTTGGTCTCCCAAGAACCCAAAGGGGTCATGATTCTATCTTTGTGGTAGTGGACCGATTTTCAAAGATGGCTCACTTTATTCCATGCCACAAGGTAGATGATGCTAGCCATATCTCAAGACTATTCTTTAAAGAAGTTGTGAGATTACATGGAATCCCTAAAACAATAGTCTCGGATAGGGATGTTAAGTTCCTTAGTCACTTTTGGAAAACACTTTGGGAAAAACTAGGAACTCAACTTCTATTTTCTACTACTTGTCACCCACAAACCGATGGGCAAACTGAAGTAGTAAATAGATCCTTATCTACTCTATTGAGGGTCATTTT
>NC_138527.1:14178291-14180791 GCF_000230855.2 Cajanus cajan
TTTTGGGCAACGATGATGAACAAAGGGCAAATTGGCTGGGCAAGTGAAAAGGAAGGCCATATTTGAGCAGACTCGATCAGGGATGGTAAACAAAAAGAAAACCCACCAAAAATTAGCTCGTAAGAGCATAAACCGTCCCTGGGGCGGGCTGGGAAAGATAAAAAGTAGACTAGGTTTGGTGTAATTTTGGGCAAGGATGATGAACAAAGGGAAAATGGGCTGGACAAGGGAAAGGGTAGGCCATATTTGGGGAAAATTCGGTCAAGGATGGTGAACAAAGGGAAAACCCACAAAAAATTAGCTCGTAAGAGCATAAACCGTCCCTCGAGTGGGTTGGGAAAGATACAAACTAGGCTAGGTTTGGTGCAATTTTGGGCAAGGATGATGAACAAAGCTAAAATGGGCTGGACAAGTGAAAGGGTAGGCCATATTTGGTGCAAATTCGGTCAGGAGTGGTAAACAAAGGGATAAAAAGTAGGCTAGGTTTGGTGCAATTTTGGGCAAGGATGATGAAGAAAGGGAAAATGGGCTGGAGAAGGGGAAGGGTAGGCCATATTTGGTGCAAATTCGAGCAAGGATGGTGAACAAAGGGAAAACCCACCAAAAATTAGCTCGTAAGAGCATAAACCGTCCCTTAGGTGGGTCGAGCAGGAAAGAAAGTAGGCTAGGTTTTGTGCAATTTTGGACAAGGATGATGAGCAAAGGGAAAATAGGCTAGACAAGTGATAGGGTAAGGCTTAATTGGTGCAAACTCGGTCAAGGTTGATAAACAAAAGGAAAACCCACCAAAAATTAGCTCAAAAGAGCATAAACCGTCCCTCGAGTGGGTTGGGAGAGATAGAAAATATGCTAGGTTTGGTGCAATTTTGGGCAAGGATTATGAATAGAGGGAAAATGGGCTGGACAAGTGAAAGGGTAGGCCATATTTGGTGTAAATTCGATCAGTGATGGTAAACAAAGGGAAAACCCACAAAAAATTAGCTCGTAAGAGCATAAACCGTCCCTCGGGTGGGTTAGGCAAGGTAGAAACTGGACGAGTTATAGGGTGGAAAAAGAAGAGAAAACCCACCAAAAATTAGCTCAAAAGAGCATAAACCGTCCCTCGGGTGGGTCAAGATGGCTTAAATCTGGCTAAACGAAGGCTGGAAAGGCCAAAATATGGGTTAGAATGATGATAGAACGAATCTGGAGTTTTTCGAAAATTTTCAAAAAAATCGGCCGAAGTCGGTCGAATTTTCGGTTTGATTCATGAAAAATTTTGATTCGAAATTTGCCACGGGAGAACACAACGCAGGCTTAGAAATGCCCACGGAGTGTGAGGGGAAGGCCCCGCGGCTCGCCCAGACCAGCCAAGGTGCGCTGGGTTTCTGCTGAGACACACCCTCCCCCTATAATAGGCTAATATGCAAAAGTGAATTTTGTACAAGTAGATACCTTTTTTCTCAGCAGACATAAGTTCCTTTTTGGGAGCTACAGATCGAATTTTCATCTGATTTTTTGCAGTATTGTTTAGAAAAATCATATCTTCGTGCTCACCAAATTAGATAATTTTTTTCCAAGGGAATATTTTTTAATAATTTTTTTAAGAAACGAAAATACGTAAATCCAGAAAAATAGAAAAACGTATCTAGGCATCGAATTTTGATCTGATTTTTTGCATGAACCCACATACTAATATAACTGACCTGTCCACCAAAAATCTCAGCCATCCTCCAAGGGATTGAATTTTAATGATTTTTTTACCAAAACATGGTAAAATCGGAAAATTCGTAAAAATGGAGGATGAAGGTCTTTCACCCCCAAAACTTCCCAGCATACTTAGGCATGTTAGAAGAGATGTTTGATCCAAGAAGTGCTCAAAAAAAATTGAATGGTTCATAGTTGGTGCATAGTGGTCGGTCACGGTGGGTCGTGGTGCAAATCTGGTGGGTCGTGACTCAATTTCTGACCAGCCTTGGCTCAATTTCTGGTGGGTCGTGACTCAATTTCTGACCGAGCCAGCCAAATTTTCTGACCGAGGGTGACACACTTTCTGACCGAGAGTGACTAAAATCATGACCGAGGCTGGCTCAATTTCTGACCGAGAGTGGCTCAATTTCTGACCGAGAGTGACTCAATTTATGACCGAGAGTGACTCAAAAAATGACCGAGAGTGACTCAAATCATGACCGAGGCTGGCTCAATTTCTGACCGAGAGTGACTCAAAAAATGACCGAGGCTGACTCAAATCATGACCGAGGCTGGCTCAATTTCTGACCGAGAGTGACTCAATTTCTGACCGAGAGTGACTCAAAAAATGACCGAGGCTGGCTCAATTTCTGACCGAGAGTGACTCAAAAAATGACCGAGGCTGGCTCAATTTCTGACCGAGAGTGACTCAAATCATGACCGAGGCTGACTCAAATCATGACCGAGGCTGGCTCAATTTCTGACCGAGAGTGACTCAATTTCTGACCGAGAGTGACTCAAATCATGACCGAGGCTGGCTCAATTTCTGACC
>NC_138527.1:14185791-14190791 GCF_000230855.2 Cajanus cajan
TAATCCATGGAGGGTCCCGCTTGGGATTAATATGGATTGGTGAGCCTTTTAATAAAATTGCTCGTTTGACGAGGTCTCAGTTTGAGAATAAGTCATTCTAGCAATCCACATTTTTAAACAAATAAACGAGTCCAACCATCCTTCGCGAATGCCGAAAGCCCGTTTCGGGCCGGTGGCGACAGATGGCGACTCCGCTGGGGAATCCCTCGAGAGTCAGTCCCATTTAGTGACAGATTATTTTTAACAAATAATAGTTAAAATTACTTCATTACCCCTTGCTTGTATGATAACATGCTTTATATATTTGGCTTTAAATAACTGTTGTTTGTTTAAATTTCCGCAATTGTTTGAAATAAAAATTGCACACAAACCTTTGCACACAACAGTTCCCTCTATACCCGGGGGCATGAGTGGTAATCCATAGGGAGTGGATGTTAGTACGGCCGGTTGAATGGGTCTATAGGAGCCTACGAGACCGTTGTCGGAAAAACATCACTCAAGGTGATAACCATGAACTCGAGTCCGACAGTGCGTTGGAACTTTCCATCGACTTACGACGAGAGGAATTGGGTCCCTATAATGGGGGCACCTTGGGGGCCTTTGACCAAGTGAGAACAGTTAGATCCTCCTTGAATATGCACTTTTCTGCAGGAGACCCCTACCTCGTGATTCGCTCGTGACTGTTCGTGGATGAGTGAATTGTTTGTGCATTGATTATGTGACATTGTATGAGCGTACATTTGCACCTTTTAAACATACAACATTCTTTTTTTTTAAAAAATAAAAAGAATAAATAGGAATAAGAATCTTCCATTGCATGGTGTTAACATCTACCTTCATTACATTCATATAGGTAGTTTCCCTTTTCACCCAAAAAATACAAAAAAGATACAAAATATCAAAAAGAAAAAATATATATTTATCCAAACCAAGCAATATCATGCATCATCTTAGGAAAATCCTAAAAACATGATAATGCTTAGTTGAATAAACACTATGCATGCATATTCAACCTCATCATCTCATACCATGCATATAGATCATGGAGAGATCTAGGAGTCATTCATACATCTCTCCTAGTAAGCCATTAATAAACATTAAATAAAAAGAAAGAAATAATCGATGCGTATATTCAAAGAATGGATCACACGCCGTTCGTTATCAAGTGTAAACCAACAACCGCGCCAAGCGAGCGCACATCAACTCCGTTGTTGGTAATCAAGACGAATAAAGGGGAAGGTCCGACACCATTAAGGATCACAGTTCCAAGGCCTTTCCCTTACAAATCAAATAAGGCTGTGCCGTGGATATACGACATCCACTCTTCTGCCGACAGCGATATCTCCAACATCGCTGGACTTGGGGGCATGACTAGGAGTGGCAGGATCTACACTCCCGAAGATCTTCATGACAAAGCTCCCAAGAATAAAGGAAAAGAAAAAGAAAAAGATAAAACCGAGGATAATAAAGAATCCGAGGAGGAGACTGATGAGCTGTTAAAGTTTATCCGACAGAGCGAGTATTCCATCGTGGATCAACTTCACAAGACACCAGCAAAGATTACGCTGTTGTCGTTGATCCTATGCTCCGAACCGCATCGACAAGCTCTGTTGAAAGTCTTGAACGAGGCATACGTGTCGCACAGTATCTCCCAAGACAAGTTTGAGGGGATTGTTAGTCACATCACGGCTAGTGATCACCTCACCTTCACCGATGAAGAAATCCCCGCCGAGGGATCAAACCACAACAAGCCCTTGCACATCTTTGTAAAGTGCAAGGAGTATCACATCGCTAAAGTCTTGGTGGATAATGGATCTTCCTTGAACGTGATGCCAAAAAGAACGCTTGATCAAGTGGCAATCAAGGAACTCCAAATGCGCCCGAGCAACATGATCGTTCGAGCCTTCGATGGATCTAAAAGAGAAGTGGCGGGAGATATCAATCTTCCAATCCAAATTAGACCCACTATCTTCAACGTCGAATTCCAAAGTGATGGACATTACTCCCGCATACAGCTGTCTCCTCGGCCGACCTTGGATTCATGATGCGAAAGTTGTACCCTCTACGCTCCACCAGAAAGTCAAGTTCATAGTGGGTGACAAACTGGTGACTGTACAAGCTGAAGATGACATACTCATCAGCAAACCATCCACCATACCTTACGTGGATGCAGCGGAGGAAACTTTAGAAACCGCCTTCCAAGCGTTGGAGATCGCCAATGTTGAGACATTTCCCCGAGAAATGAAGAAGGTAGCTCATATGCTCACAAAGAACGGATACTTGCCAAGACAAGAATTAGGCAAGGACTCCCAAGGAATCCCGGAGCTACCCATTATCAAGGACAATCCGGGGAAACAAGGGTTAAGATACAACCCTAACAAAGATCAAAGGACGAAGAGGAACCAAGATCCTTCTCGACGTTCTTTAAGCCAGATCTTTAGGAAGGCCGGTTCACAATCGTCAAGGCCGGTTGTCGTCGTCAAGTGTCCTTTTCCTTCTAATAGGGATGTGTAAATTCAGTGACTATTAGAGATCACTCCTCGGGGACAGCCCGACCCCCGAGCCTCGATAGGGCACATGTTTTCCACTATGATTATAATAAAATCATTCTTCATTAATTTCTTATTGCTTCTTTTCTTGCTTGCAATAAAATTCTAAACCACATTATTTAACCCTGTTTGAATGAACATAAGTGAGGTTAAAATCGTCTTAATAATCAATAAACCCGCATCATTTTTATGTGGAAGTGTGCATGACAGCTTGGAGCACCTTTTCTTGGCATCAATAAGTGCCATCATGGATAAAAGAAATCCTAAAGATAATAAGCTCGGCAGGAAACCCAAAAAGGGGACTGCGCAAAAATAAGAGCAAAAGACCCGCTAGGAATCCCACAAAAGGGTGACCTAGGCAAAAGTTAGGGTTACAAAAATGAACAAAAACAAAGGTCCGCTAAAATGCCACAAAAGGGGGTTTTAGGCAAAAATAAGGACAAACAGAAAAACAAAATAAATCCATGATGGTACCATCAAATGAATTCAACAAGGGGCTCAAGAAAAGCTATCCAAGTTGTCAAAGCACAATCATAACAAAGATGTGCTTAACTTCATAAGTGTTTAATCAAACAAGCATAAACACAATAAGCCTACCAATGGCCAGCCATTCTTACAAAATCCATTTTTCAAAAATAAAATAATCCCCTCTAAAACACAAACTTTTGAAAATATATCATTCCCTTCTTTTCTCTCTTGTCCCAACGATTTTTGAATAATCTAGTGGAAACATGGAGATATAGTGGTCAATAGGAGGGTTGACATATCTTCTAAAAGAAGGGAAGGATCATTTGGTTGATGACACCAAAATCAAATACGCATCATTCCTCGGTAACAGAAACCGGCAGAGCACAGCTCGTCTTGAGGAATGGCAGAATCCAAACAAAAACGCATCGGTTAATTCTTTTGAAAAATGAATCAAATAGAATTAGGTGCATCATACTGCATACATGCATACAGATGATAGGTGTAATGGAAGATCGCTTATTCTCTGTTTATTGAAAAAAACAAAAAATATATATATATATAAACTTCAGAAAAACAATACGCCCGTATCATGTTCAGTACGCCCGTACCAAAATCAGGGTTATGAACAAATTTTCAATTCAATACGGGCATACCGAAATGAATAAACGGCCGTATTGGCAATAACAGAAATCCTCCCTCACGTCAATAACAAAATTCCTTCAAGAAGAAGAGGATAGAGGGAGCCATTCATTTTTTCTAAAAAACAAAATTAAATAATTTTGTGCATCACGCACATTAATTGCACACTCAAAGACCTCATCATGAGGCAAATGCATAAAATAGAAAAAATAGAAAATTGCTTGTGTATGACAGCAGTCAACAAAAGCCGAAAACGAAAAAAGGCAAGGATACAAACAGTACTCCTCAGTTTGTACAGAATAATTAAGCCTGGAGAGGCTTGCAGAAACAATACTCTCTCACCATACAGAATAACCGAGCCTGGAGAGGCTCGCCGAAATAATACTCTCTCAGAATAACTGAGCCTGGAGAGGCTCGCCGAAATAATACTCTTTCAGAATAACTGAGCCTGAAGAGGCTTGCCAAAATAATACTCCTCAGAGACATTTCTGTACAGAAAAAGCCAAAACCAATAAAAAAGGCAAAAACATAGAAAAAGCCAAAATCAATAAAAAAGGCAAAAACATAGAAAAAGCCAAAATCAACAAAAAAGGCAAAAACATAGAAAAAGCCAAAATCAACAAAAAGGCAAAATACAGAAAATCCAACAAAATCATACAGAATAATTGAGCCTGGAGAGGCTCGCAGAAATAATACTCCCCAAAGGGAACCTCAGCTCATGGAACAAATCTCCAACGAGAGCTATCAAAGCAAGATCGTCAAAATCTCCAAAGGAAGTACGATCATCCAAGTAGTATATCCAAGTCAAAGGACTTCAAACTTCCTCAGTGGAAGATAGCTCTCCGACTTAGGTGTTGAGTGAGGCTAAGCCTGCAGAGGCTTCCTAAATAATACTCTCCCAATCAGACAGAATAATTGAGCCTGGAGAGGCTCGCAGAAATAATACTCCCTCAGAATAATTGAGCCTGGAGAGGCTTGCCAAAACAATACTCCTTCAGAATAATTGAGCCTGGAGAGGCTCGCAGAAATAATACTCCCTCAAAATAATCGAGCCTGGAGAGGCTTGCCGAAACAATACTCCTTCAGAATAATTGAGCCTGGAGAGGCTCGCAGAAATAATACTCCCCAGAGAAATCCCAAGCTTGCATTCACGGGCCGAATTCCCCAGTGAAAGCTATCAGAACATGATCAGCAAAGATTCCCCAAGGGAGGTTTGGTCATCAAAGCAGTATATCTAAGTCAAAGGACTTTAAACCTCCCCAGGGGAGGATAGCTTTCCAACTCAAGCATAGAGTGAAGCTAAGCCTGAAGAGGCTTCCTAAATAATACTCTGGGATAAATAAT